>NW_006922440.1:430590-432402 GCF_000298275.1 Orycteropus afer afer
ATCTGTTCTCAAGCCCCTGGAATCTGGGAGAGTGCTGTCTCTTTAAATATCCAAAATGATCAAGCTGCTTGTAAACATTCAAAATGGCTGCGCTCTCCATACAGGCAAAAGTCCACAGCTCAGCTCGCCCTCCTCTTTGCTGCTTCTCTTTTTATTCACCATCCACCAGTGCAGGCCTCCGTCCAGTCCCTGGCTAGTAGGGCTGATTTTTAGGTTAATTCTTAGGTCCTACCAGACTCAGCACTCTCCAAGCTGTCTGTGCCATGCTGACAGGATCATTCAGGATTGCTGCCAGACCGCAGCTTTGTATGTTTCCTTTTTTGGTATTTTCATGCAAATTCTTCTGGTAGTTGGGATTTAGTCCACTTCTATATCCTTCCCTTCATGGTTCAGGAGTCCAGGATTATCTTCTGTGTCTGTGTGAATTGGTTCCCCTTTTCTTTGTTGAAGATGGTCTGTGCAGTCTTTCTTTCTAGTCGACCATCTTACTGGAAGTCCTCAATATCATTATTAACAAATCTTTATGTGCTTGAAGATGAGAGATGTCATGTCCTCTTAATTTTTCCTTCAAATCATGCCCCAAATGACTTCCTCCATGCTTTTATTCTTACTTATATAAACTTCTAGTATCATTTTCTTCCTTTCTGGACAATAAATCTTTTGTAAAATCAAAACAAAATTCACTGTCATTGAGTCTGTTCCCATTGGATTTCCCATATTGATCTACCTTGGTTTCCAAGGATGTAAATTTTTACAGAAGCAGACTTCTTCATCTTTCTTCCATGGGGCAGTCAGTGGTTTCAAATCACTAACCCTTTTTGGTTAACAGCCAAATACTTTAACCACTATACAACTAGAGCTCCTTAATTTTCTGTAAAAGTTTATGAACAATCAGGTTTTATTTAGCTTCTAAAAATGCTGCATTGAAAACCAGAAGTGTATGCATAGAACTGAAAGAAAATGAAATAGGACCAAAAGTATTGCAGAAATAGTGTGACTTAGCTGAATGAATAAAAGTAGAACAAGATGTGTTGGTAGATACAAGATGGATTTCAAAATTCCCAGGTTACTGATCATAAAAGATTTGTTAATATATTGTATGGAATAAAAGCTGTCAAATGAGCAATGAAGGATGCATTTTTTGTAGTTTTTCCTCATATTCACTGTAACAACCTACAAGATCAGAGTTAATCCTCTTGCTCTGTAAGTTATAAGTGCATTTTTCTGGCATAGTTATTATCTGAGAGAATAGACACATCAATGTTTCCAGCCACTACTAAATGGATTTTTAATTCAATTTTGTGGAAGTGTCATAAGCAAATAGCAAATACTCAGCATAAAAGACATAAATAAGTAGAAAGTGAAAGAGAGAGAGAGAGAGAGAGAGAAGAGAGAGATTACATGCCTTTACGAAAACTTTGACCATACCTTAGAAAATAATTTCTTTAGCTATTAGTCCACATGATTTGTTAGACTAAGTACTATTTTAAGAACGAACTTTTATATACCACGAGACTATATAGGTATCACAAAGGATTGTAAGATTGATATTTAATGCCAAATTTCCAATGTAATAACAGTTTTGTTCTTCTTATCGGAATTCAGGTACAGACAGTTGAATTAGTACTAATCCACCCTTCTTGGCACATTGTCATATTTAGAGTAGGTTGCCCTTTTTCATTTCATTTTATTTTATTTTTTCCATCAAAGATCCCAATCCAATCCTCCTTCTCTTTCAGTATGCACCTATGGAAATGTGTTTGATGTATACCTTGTTTATTCTTATACATGTAAAATACATATCATTGTTTT
>NW_006922440.1:432900-434329 GCF_000298275.1 Orycteropus afer afer
AGCTGCTAACTGAAAGGTCAATGGTTCAAACCCGAAAGCCACTCTATAGGAGAAAAGAACTGGCAATTTGCTCCTTTAAAGATTACAGCCTAGGAAATCCTATGGAGTAATTCTATTCTATCTTATAGGTTTTCTATGATTCAGAATGAACTAAATGGTACAATCACAGTACAACTACTTTACCAAGCATGATGTTCTTTTCTAGTGATTGATCTTTCCTCATGACATGTCCAAAGTAATTGTGTCAAAGTCTTGCCATTCTTGCTTCTTAAGGAATGTTCTAGTTATATTTCTTCTAACATTTATTTGTGCATTCTTATGGCAGTCCACAGTATACAGGTAGTCCCCAACTTAAAGCATATTTGAATTATGACAAACCACACTTAACAACTATCTGCATTTTATTTTTGGGGGGTTACATCTTATCATTAGTAATATGTATGTATGTATGTATTAAAATTTATAAAAGTTGTATAAAATATATAAAAGTTGTAAGTGTATATGTAATGTTTCCAACCCCAAAAGACAAATAAAGATTAGATTCATAAAGAGAGTAATAATAAAAGGCAAGAATAATGAAAACTTTTTAAAAAATGAGGTATTTGACTTATGTCAGAATCAACTTACCACAAAGTCATCTGAATGGAGCCTCACTATAAATGAAGGACTAAATACATTGAAATAAGGTCCCTTTTTATCATACGATATTTAATACCGTACCAACTGCAACCAGTTCCAACATGCTGATAACGTCATTCCTTGAAGATTGTACATAAATAAGGTAGTGATGTTCAAACTGTTTCAGGAGATCATTCAGTCAGAAGTAACAAGACTAAGGGAGGTGAGACTATCAGAATAGATTTTTTCAATGAGATCAGAGAATTTAAAAGATGACCAAGCTCCCTGAAGTGTCCAGAAAAAACTTCTTTCACAAGGCAAAAGGAATGTGCTAGTGATAGAGGGAGAGTCACTTTTGAGAATTTCTGTGGTGGATATTTGTCATAGAACAGAGTTGATAGTAGGAGATGGTATCATAGCAGCTGGCTCCTTTTAGCCAATGGCAATGACAGGTTTCTAGAATACTAAAGGTCAGATGTTGGCACTTGACTATCAGAGGCAAAGAAGACATAGTGACCGTGAAAGGTAGCAAGGCCAGAATGTCAACCAATGCATCTTGATTTTCAGGAATCAGGGGCAGAAGAAAATACACCTAAAAGTGAGGTGAAAAACTGTTACTTGATTTTTTTAATATCATAAAATGAAGATGTGACAAGCAGAAAGCTAATGTTAACCACCAGAATGAAATATTATGATCTCTTGCACAATGTCTGAATTAAACAATTCTCAAATCTTGGGCCCATTGTTTGAATGGGGAACTATATTTCTTTGAAGAAGGACACTGAGATTCTTTTTCTTTTTTTTTTTTTTT
>NW_006922440.1:447407-449581 GCF_000298275.1 Orycteropus afer afer
CTTCTGTGTCTGTGTTAATTGGTTTCCCTTTTCTTTGTTGAAGAGGGTCTGTGCAATCCTTCTGCCTAGTCCGCCATCTTGCCCCGCCTCCTCGATGTGAGTTGAGATTCTTTTTCAAATACTGTCTATCCTCATTATCTGTGGGCTCCATATTTGTAACTTCCCTATTCATTAAAATTTAATTGTAACCCCAACATTAATGCCCATAGCAATTTAGCAGTCATTTGTAGATTTGTCCAGAGTGATGAAAAATTGGAATCACTCGCCATGCACATTTTAATCTAAGGTCAGACAGGGTAATGCTCTGCGTTTCTGTGTCAGCTATCATACTATGAACATAGAAATATGTCTTCTCCATGGACTATTTAAAAATCACTGACATTTAACTCGATTCCAACTCATAATGACCCCTCATTGAGTTCCTGAGGCTATAAATATTTATGGAAACAGATTGTCTCAACTTTCTCTTATGAAGCAGCTGATGTGTTTGAACCACTGACTTTCTGGTTAGCAGCCAAATGTCTTACTCACTATGTCACCAGAGCTCTTTATGAACTATTTAGTGCCAAGTTGTTTTTTTTTTCTTTTTTTTCATATTTGTGGCTTTTTTTTTTTTTTTGGTCATTTCACTATTTAAAATGGCATCCAACATTAGCTTAACCAGAGAGGTGAAAACCCTGTTCACAGAAAATTAAAACACTACTAAACAAATGGAAGGACAATATGTGCTCATGTATTCAAAGACTTATTATTGATAAGATATTAATACTGCTAAAAGCAATCTATAAATCCATGCAATCCCATCAAAATTCCAACAATTTTCTTTGCAGAAATGAAAAAGCTAATCCTCACATTTATATAGAATTGCAAAGGGTTGTGAATAGTCAAAGCAATCTTGAAAAAGAACAGATCACTCACAGATCTCAAAACATATTTTAAAGCTATAGTAGTCATAGCAGTCATATACTTATAAACATATAGACTAATGGACTAGATTCGAGAGTCCAGAGTTAAGCTCATGCATCTATGGTCAATTAATTTTTGATGTTGTTGTTGTTATGTGCCATTGAGTCAGACCCGACTCAAAATGACCCTTCCTTGGGTTTCTGAGGTGGTATCACTACAGAAGTAGATTGCCCAAACTTCCTTCCGAGGAGTGGCTGGTGGGTTTGAATCGACAGCCTTCTGGTTAGCAGTCAAGTGCCTTAGGCACTATGCTACCAGAGATAAAGCTATCAAATGGAGAAAAATAATCTCTTTACTATTGTGGTAGTTAAGGTTATGTGTCAACTTGGCTGTGCCTAATTTTGAGTGTTTGAACAGTTGGTGATAGTTATTCCCCATGGTGATACTGGTAATCAATTCCAAGGTGGAATCTACTGTGAGCAGCTGAGTAACTGCTTTAGGGATGCAGTCTGCTTCCTGTATATAAGGAGAAGCTTTGGGAATGGTTTCTAGCTTTTGGCACACGTGAATCCTGTATGTAGCCAAGTCGTTATTCAGCACCCTGCCATGTTGTCTGCCAATCTTGAGACTGTGGATGGAACTTGAATCAATGGCCTGCCATGTAATGTGGTAATATTGGGACTGTGCCATTTTATTTGTCTACCTTGGGCTTATTGGCCTCAACAGCCAGCAGCTGCCTGAGTGAAGAGACAACTCTAGCTACAGTGGAACAGGAGAAAGAGGAAGAGCTGAAGCCCAAGTTTAAGGGGCTTTCACCCAGCCCTTAGAGCCTGGCACTTTGAACTCAGACTTCTAGCCTCCCAAATTAAAAGAATAAGCTCCTGTTTGTTCAAGACACCCATTTGTGTTATATTCCTGGCAGAGCGGAACTAGGTGACCAAAACAGAATATGGTACCAGGAGAGTGGGGTGCTACTCTGACACATAATTAAAATGTGGAAACAGGAGTGGAGTGTGTCTTTGTCCTGAGACCCCGGCAGAGAGACCCCAGCTGAGAGATCCAGCATGAGACAGCAAAAGCCTTACCAGCCCACAGAGCAGAAAGCTGGATGCCATTGGGTAGGTGGGTTCCTGGTGGAGTGGGGCATTAATTGGCAAAAGAAACTACCATGAAATGGAGTAGCAGGTTAGCTTACCCATGGAGCAAGAAAGCTGAGGCTTTTGGAGCAGGAAGATTTCTGGTGGAGTGGGTTGCCTTAAGCATTAATT
>NW_006922440.1:449761-453203 GCF_000298275.1 Orycteropus afer afer
TTGGTTCTGGAGTATGGGGTTGCTCATTCATGTGGGCCAGTGGGATGGGGCCATAGCCTCTGCCCAAGAGTGAGGAGGTAGAGCTGCCATGCTCATGATATAGAGGAATGGAACCTGCCAGGCCAAGGGGGTGAGGTTCCCAATCAGATGAACTAGGGAACTGGAGCCACCCAGTGAAGGAGATCTGTACAGGTGCTAAGTTGACAAGCAGTGGAATTGTGGCAGTTAAGGCTATGTGTCAACTTGGCTGGGCCTAGTTTTGAGTAACTGGACAGCTGGTGGTAGCTAGTTATTCCCTATGATGAGACTGGTAATCAACTCCATTGTGGAATCTGCCATGAGAAGCCGAGTAACTAGTTATTTTAGGGATGTGGTCTGTTTCCCATATATAAGGAGAAGCTTTGGGAATGGTCTCTAGCTTTTGGCACACTTGAATCCTGTATGTAGCCGAGTTTTTACTCAGCACCCTGCCATGTTGTCTGTCGATCTTGGGACTGTTGATAGGACTTCAATCAATAGCTTGCCATGAGGGTTGGTAATATCTGGACTGTGCCATTTTATTTGTTGACTTGTTAGCCTCAGCAGCCAGCAGCTTCCTGAGTGAAGAGATGTCTCTAGCTTTAGTGAACTGGGAGCAAAAGGCAGAGCTGAATCCCAAAGCCTAGGGGCTTTCACAACTCTGACTTCTGGCCTCTCAAACTGTAAGAGAATAAGCTCCACCCATTTGTGGTATATTCCTGTCAGAGTGGCACTAGGTAACCAACACAACTAACTGGATTTCCACATGCAAAAGATTGAAGTTAGACTTGTACCTTGTACTATATAAATATGTAACACAAAATGGATCAAAGACCTAAATATATAACCTGAAAATATAAAATTCTCACAAGAAAAATAGGGACATTTCTTCACGTTCTAGTCTTTAGCAACATATTCTTAAATGTGACACCAAAGTATTAACAACAAAAGACAAAATAGAGAAATGGGATCTCATCAAAATTAAACAAAACAAAGCAAAAGAAAAACCTTCTGTATATCAGAGTATTTTATCAACAAAGGTAAGAGACAGCCTGAAGAAAGGGAGTAATTTTGGGGAACCACATATCAGATAAGAGTGTAATTAAAAAAAAAAAAAACAACTCACTGCCATCGAGTCGATTCCAACTCATAGCGACCCACTTTGAGTTTCTGAGGCAGTAAATCTTTCTGGAAGTAGATTGCCTAATCTTCCTTCCATGGAGTGGCTGGTGGATTTGAACCACCAGCCTTCTAGTTAGCAGTAAAATATCTTAGTCATTATGCCACCAGACCTCCAAGAGTGTAATATCCAGAATAAATAAGGAACATTTGCAACTTAACAAGAGAAAGATAAAGAAATCCATTGAAAAATGGACAAAAAACCTGAATAGACATTTCAACAAAGAGGATATACAAATGGCCAACAAGGACATGAAAAGATGCTCAACATAATTAGTCATTAGAGAAATCCAAATCAAAACCATAATGAGATGCCACCCATTTTTACTTCACAGTGAGTCTAATGGTTCCACAGTCATAGTAGTGGTTGTGTCTGTAGTCTGTGCATGAATACTTGTGATTAGTATACTTAGAAGCTAACAGAACTCTCACATTGGTTTCTTAAGCTACAGATACTGCCTCTTTTGACCAAAAAAGTAAAGCAAGCTAAATAGGACATTCAGAATAAAATTTAAGAATTAAGTACCATCCTTCAAATGTAAACAATGCAAAGATGGTGGACCTTGTCATATCACCTACATCACCATGCATTCAATCTTTTACAGTGCTCTTAAAAAGTCTGGTGTATAGTCATTGATGAGGAAGGACTACCATACAACTTGAAATTATAGTTTTAAATGCATCCTCTGTGTTGGAGGTGGAATCTTTACTAAAGCACATTAACATAGCCTCTGGCATTGGTAGCCAGGTATTGAGAAGGCAGAAATGTTATTTTCAGTTCTTATCATTTAAAGCAACAAAAAAAATATGCTTAGTATTATGTGAGAAGGGCAGCAATGCATAATTATTGCCGTCCTTTAGGTCTATATTAACCCTTTCATGACCCATAAGACATATATTGCACATCAATATTTTCAGCCTCCTAGGCTTGACAAGCTGCTGTCCCAGTTGTAGTATGTGCCACTACATGACAGGGATTGGTATAAATGCAGAAATCTGAAGAAACGGGCTTCCTTCTACCAATCCCACCATCAGAGTCTACTTGGGACATATCCCATGTAATTGTATCAAAATTCATATTACTTCAAAAAAGTTTTTTTCCTTGATTTCAGCATGTCTTCCATTCCTGAAAACACATGGATAAACAAAAAATTCAAAGTAGAAAATAATTTGGTCATGAAAGGGCTAATTGTGCTGCTGTTCCAATAAAGTCTAAAAAGACATTGATGATTTTAATATTCCTCAAAACATCTCACTGGAACATTATGTTGATGACATTGTGCAAATCAGAAATGGCAAATAGAAAGTGACAAATACTCTCTATGATCCAATAAGACACATTTCTGCCTTAAAGTACTCCCTGGGTGTAAGTTGGAGTCCACACAGAGGCATGTTGGAAGAAAGACCTGGTAACCTACTTCCAAAAAATTAGCCATTGAAAACTCTGAAGCACCGTTCTACTCTGAATGTGCATGGGGTTGCAATGACTCAGAATAGACTTGCTGATAGCTGTTTTTTCTTTTGCTTTCATGCCTGAGGATAGGATACAAATTCTGCAAAGATTGAGGTGCCTGATGCACTTGCAAAGTTGTTAAGTCACCAATATTATGGAGAATACAAAAACATCCTCTTTGTATCAAAGGGAAATTATTTTGCTTTTAAGCACCTACCAGTAAATAAGAGACAAACCACTTGGTGAATCTATTTGAATTTCTGGAGGAACCATGTATTGTAATTAGGCTTTCCATTAAAATAAATTTATTAGGTTACTTGGAAGGGACTTTCAGTTTTTAATGGCATACAAAAAAGAGCAGCCTCAGTAGAAGATCCAGGTTGTGATGTAAACTGGCCTGCCACTTGAGCCTATGAGTCTGTACATCCAATAGTGCTACATGGTAGATAATAATACTGTGACATTGAATGCAGCTTTTGTACTATTCATAAGGGAGTTGCAGAACAGTGTTCTAGAGTACAATTCTGCCTTCTGTAACAAAAAATTACCGTCCACTGGAAAGCAGCTCCTGACATGCTACTGGACACTTTTAGAAACAGAGGCACCTGATGGTGGAGCATCAAACAGGAACTCCTCATTTTGAGCTGAATATTGTCAGATTCATTAAAATATAAGGTCTGGTGAATGTATTGATAATCCATCTGATAATTATAACAGTGATATAAAAGATTGGGCTTGAACAAACCCAACCCAGAGCAAAAATAAATTACATGAACAGGTAACCTAGTCTTC
>NW_006922440.1:453303-454425 GCF_000298275.1 Orycteropus afer afer
GTCATTATCTTAAGCATGTGCTGTAAGTATTCCTTTCTGGTACTTGGTGTCCATATGAGTACAGCCCAGAAGGACGAGAGAGTATTAAACCCCTGGTGACAACCTTCAATAAATAGGGGATAAGAGACAGTGGATATATTTCCATCCTCCAATCTTTCAGAGAAGAAATCTGGGAGGCATTCTATGCTTTCTTTTGAACTCTGAGTGGAATCAATCCTCCACTGTCTATAAAACAAAACAACAACAACAAAAAAATTAAACTAATTGCCACCGAGTTGAACCTGACTCATAGTGACCCCTGTTGGGTTTCTGAGGCTGTAAATCTTTAGAGAAGTAGATGACCCCATCTTCCTTCCACAGAGCATCTGGTAGGTATGAACAACTGGCCTTCTGGTTAGCTTTGTCACCAGAGCTCCTTTCCACTGCCTATATGGTGGTGTCAAAAAAATTACAAGCTTTGCATTATGAGAACATAAAGAATTCTTTCACCCTCACATGAAAGGTTATCTTGTTTAATTTTGCTTAACATTAGGTCTAACAAATAATCTTTTAGCTAAATTTAACTAACCTTAAAACTTAGCTAGGTAACTAGGCCCACTGAAACCAGAAAAGGCTAGTTCTATTATTCAATAACTTTCACTTAAAATTCAGAAAACAATCAAATTTTATAAACTTCCTGTTTTCAAAACTAATGAACATATCTTGTTTACAGTATCGAAGAAAATATCATATCTTTAAGATTCATGAAAATATCCTCTTTTCAAAACTTTAGGGGCTTATAGCCAAGACTTACAGATCTTGGGATTTTAATAGAGTTAGTACTATAGTACTATAGTTTAATAGAACTATAGTACTATAGTTAGAGTACCAGAGGCTGAGCCACTGGTGCTTCAAACCCAGCAGGATGCACATGGTGCACAGATATCAGCCCAGTTTACAGACTAAGACAGACTAGGAAGAAGGAAGAGGCCATGCACTTCTCAAAGAATTGGCCAGGGAAAACCTTATCAATAGTAAAGAAACACTGTCTGATACATTAACGTGCAAATTTATGAATAGTCTGGTTAGGTTAGAAGGCTCTCAAAATAGGACTGGGAAAGAGCTGCATCTTCTGAGTAAACC
>NW_006922440.1:456556-457290 GCF_000298275.1 Orycteropus afer afer
CATCTAAAGAATAGATTTGATGCATTGAATACCAACGACCGAAAACCAGAAGAATTGCAGGAGGATATCAAGAACATTATCCATGAAGAAAGCAAGAGATCACTAAAAAGATGAGAAAAGAAAACAAGGCCAAAGGGGATGATGACAGAGGAGAATCTGAAACTTGCCCTTGAGTGAAGAGTAGCTAAAGCAAATGGAAGAAATGACAAAATAAAAGTACTGAACAGAAGATTTCAAAGAGAAGCTCGAGCAGACAAAACCAATTACTATAATTAAATGTGCAAAGACCTGGAGTTTGAGAACCAAAAGAGAAGAACGCACTCAGCATTTCTAAAGCTGAAAGAATTGAGGAACAAATTTAAGCCTCGAGTTGCAATATTGAGAGATTTTATGGGCAAAATATTGAATGATGCAGCAAACATCAAGAGAAGATGGCAGGAATACACAGAGTGACTGTACCAAAAAGAACTGGTCGATCTTCATCCATTTCAGGAAGTGGCATATGATCTAGAACCAATGGTACTGAAGAAAGAAGTTGAAGCTGCAATGAAGGAATTGGCAAAGAACAAGCCTCTGGGAATTGACAGAATACCCAATGAGATATTTCAACAAACGGATGCCCCATTGGAGGCACTCACACGGTTATGCCAAGAGATTTGGAAGACAGCTACCTGGCTAACTGACTGGAAGAGATTCATATTTGTACCCATTCCAAAGAAAGGTGATCCCACAGA
>NW_006922440.1:458390-464082 GCF_000298275.1 Orycteropus afer afer
GAAAGAGGGGAAGGCCTTCAACGAGATGGATTGACACAGTGGCTGCCATGATGGGCTCAAGTACAGCAGGGATCGTGGAGCTGGCGCAGGATCTGACAGTGTTTCTTTCTGCTGTGCATGGGGTCGCTATGAGTCGGAAACAACTCGATGGCACCTAACAACAACAACAACATAGTACAGTGTAAACATGACTTTTGTATGCATTGTTGTTGTTGTTAATTGCCCTAGAGTCAGACCCGACTCATAGCAACCCCTCCTTGGGTTTTTGAGGCAGTATCACTACGGAGGTAGATTACCAAACCTTCCTTCTTTGTATGAACTTTGTATGCACCAAAAAATTCATGGGACTTTCTTTATTGCAATATTTCCTTTATTGTAGTGGTCTGGAACTGAACCAGCAGTATCTCTGAGTATGCCTGTGTGGGAAATTTCTTGAGTTATTCCAAAATACAATTGAAAGAATGTCTGAATTAAGTATTGAAGTTGAGAAAAGTACATTAAGCACCACTAAAAGGGGATGAGCATCTAGGTTGTTGTTTGCATTAAGCCATCATGCTGCTCACTACATATGGAGCAACTACTAATAACACAAGTTTGTCATCAGGAGGCAACATTTTAAACATTTTGTGTCTTAACAAGATACTGTGTTATGTATATGCAGGTGTTTTATGTGTTTCACTTATGATTTAGGAAATTGGGGGTTTTGAATTGACATAAAATCCATTAAGATTTTTGTCATTCAAAATAATGGAAAATAGGTTATAAATTGTCACAAGATAATTCTCCATGAGTCTCTCAAGTTTCTATATGTCTCAAAAGCAGAGGCACTGACAGTTTTCTTCAAGAGTACATTTTCAAGGCTGATTGTATAGCAAACAGTGTTAGAATACAGAGAAATGTCTTCCTATGGTGCAAAGAGACTTTTTTTCTAGGCTCAGGGTTCCAATCCTGTCAAAAATTCATTGTGTGGCAGGCATCATCTAGCTTTCTTTGTATTCCCTAGTGGGAATTGAAGTTCAGGCTTGAGAAAATGCTGACACTGTGACTAGCTTTCACTGTTTGGAATAAAATCCTTTCTCTCTAACTCAAAAGGTGTGCGTCTTCTTCTAAGATCCATGAAACTGTGGAAGACTAACTTGCAAGCTTGCAAGTAGGGTAAAAACTTCCAAACCTTCACTGTTGTTGACACTGGTTAGCATTTTAGTGCAGAACATTTTATTTTCAGGAATGAATTACTGCCACCAAGTGTAAAATGTCTATATGTGAAGGAACATATATATGAAATAAAGAAGAAAATGAATAAGTTGTGTAATTGTACTAATTGAATCAGTAGTTAACAGTGTATATAAAATTATGTCCTGAGATAAGTGTTTTAGAAGTATTAGTAGACTTAGAAAATAACGCTTTTATTTTAAAATGCAGACTTTAAAAACAACTTTTTGTAAATCAGAACAAATAGTATGCTAAATTCCACACATTCAACTGTATTAGATTAATAGCAATATATTAATAACAGTAACAGTAATTTAAAATTGGTATACTTTGCCTTAAGTGTTTATTTTCTTTTAGTTTTATATTAGATTAAAACTGTATCAAAGTATCTTTGAGTATCCTGGTTGAAATGTCTAAAATATTGTCATCCATTTATTTTGTTTGGTAGGTTCCTCTAATTTGTTATTAGATTGAGGCCAATATTTACCTATACATAATTTCTGATAAATTTATGGTGTAATAGAATTTGGAAATGTTTATCTTTGTTTTCCTCAAATTCCCATATCCTTGACATTTTTTGTTTGGTTTTTTTCTTTCATGATTATTGATTTATTTGATCTGTTCATTTTCCAAACCTTTCTTGGAAGCCATTTACATCATTTAAAATTTCCCCAAAAATTTATCCTTTCATGAAGATATTAAAGGGCATTAACAAGGTATATATTGAATACCAAATGATTCAGTGGTATAAATAAAACATTTCAATCTTCAGATATATAATGTATTATCTTTCTAATTCTTAATATAATTCTTTGTTTTAATTTTTATTTTTGTCACAAATTTCAGAGATTTATCTAATGGTTTGCTCCTATCCATACATGGCCTCATAATTTAAAACATGATATTTCTTCTCTGTTTTTTATTTATTACTTTTTTCCTGGATCATTAAATTTTCATTTTTAAATATGTATATCATATTTTTATGCAAATAACTCACTCTTTATATGTTTGTTTGCCAATAATTCCTCCACCTGGGAAGTTATTAAGTGCTATTATGTTATTATTTTTTTTTTACCTGTGGCTGTTAAAAAAAATATTAAAATAGCATTGTACATTTATGAAAACACCTCCTTGGGGGAAGGGAGCCGTTGGCAAACATAGAAAGTGCATGTTATTTCTGTAAAAATGTAGTACATGTTCCAATGATATGTTGTTTGCCAGAGCAATTTTATTACTTTATTCTTTGTGGATTGTAATTTTTCATAACATAATAATATGTTCCCTATTTAAAGCTTTTTGTCTGGAATCCTTTTTACTTTATCTTAAAAAGTTTAAATCTTTGCAGAATTTATTGGGCATTTCTTTGCCAACATGTTTTTTTCAGGCTTAAGAGGATATTTGTTTTAGTTATACCTTTCCTAAAACATATATAGATTGATCTTTTAAAAGCCGAATATAAGTGTCTTTTTTTTTAATCCATTAATATGGGAATTTGACCTATTGCCTTTTATTGGGATCATGATCATTTTTCTTTCTCTGATTCACTGGAGAATAAAATTACCCCCAAGTATTCTGATTCATTAGTAGAAGTCAGCATATAATCACATTTTTTACTAATATTTATTATTGCAAAAAGATGTAAAGAAAGGCAGCAAAGAGAAAAGGCTCATGGGATTAAATCACAACAAAACATATCCTAGCTTCTAATATTCTTCTTCCATTGAAGTCACACATAATTCTCCATGAATTCGTTGTGACAACATGTGTGTAATGTTGTCTACCAAGGTAGCTCATTAGCCACTCAGCATTCATTTTTATTGGGGGCTTATGGTGTAGGCAGCCTCAGTGTAGCATGTAAAAATATCCCAGACTCTAAGACAGGAAGCAGGTGTTTAGAATGCACCATGCTGTTTACACAAACAGATTAAGCACAGTGAGCCACATTTCTCAGTTCTAGGAATGATGGAAACTTTTCTGAAAACAAAATTCACAGATGCCAGCCAAGGACCTACTGTGAATGCAGACCTTTTATGGATAAACACATCAATACTGCTAGGTTAACTCTTTTCTGCACACTTACTATTATTTTACATTTCTCTTTGTTATGTATTATTATTGCTCCTTTTTTTGTTAGAATAATCAAGTATATTGGTTTTAGTGGGAGCTCTGGTGGCATGTTAGTGTGTTTGGTTTTTTGAAATCTACATTCTATGTATATACTACTGCTAGTCAACTTTTACATTTTGACCATTAGCAATTTATAAGCTTCCCTTGACATAAAAAAATTAAATAATACACCCAGGAGCTGGACAGAAGATGAACCTGTTGCTGTTTTTGCTGTTGTTGTTGTTGTTATGTGCTGTCAAGTCGGCCCCAACTCATAGCAACCCCTCCTTGGATTTCCTAGGCAGTATCACTATGGAAGTAGATTGCCCAGCCTTCGAAGATGAACCTGGTGGCCCTGAAACAGTATGGCCCTACATCAACAGCATCATAGAGCTCATGGGCCAGGTTTCTCTGTACACTTTCTGTCCCAAGGGCAACCAGTGGGAGAAAACTGATATAGAAGGCTTAACCTTACCATGGCTTTACCATTGTGAATCGACTGAATATGCACAGTGTAGTTGAACAGTCAATAAAGATTCAGAATTTCAGCTCCATGAGCCATTTCTTCTATTTAGAAATACAAGCTTGTCAATGTACAGTATCTGGTTTTATAACAAGAATGACACTACCACATAGTCAAAGTCATAGCCAGTGTGGTAGAGGAGCAGACATGGCATTCCCAGCAAGCTGCTTGGAATAAGAAGAGAACCAGCCAGACCCATCAACATCCTGGAGATACTAAAGAGAGCCAAGGATGAGTATGAGAAGAACTGTATCTATTTATTGACAACTAATCATGTCTACCACTGGCTTTCAAATCATCACCCCTAGTGTTCTACATAGACTCAGATGGGCAACTCAAATATCTCCAGCCCTGGGTTACAGCCAAGCAGTCAGCTCCATTTGGACACAAACATCTAACACTAGAACTCTTTGGAACCTCTTTGCCAAAGGAATAGCCAAAGGTCGTGGGTCTTGATTCAGAAGACATGGGGAAGCTGCTAGGAAATGCCACCCAGAAGGAACCTAGCCCATTCCTACAATTTCCCTTTGAGCAGTCAGGAGGGACCCCTCAGTCAGAAAACCTAGGTTTTCAGTCTGCTGCCTCCCACTCAGTCCAACCTGAAGACACCACTCCAATGCTGATCACTCCTGCCTCCATCACACAGTCCAATGAAAAGCATGCTCCAAGTTACATGATCCTGATGAGCCCTGTTATCAGTCACACAATACCAGCAGGAGCTCTTACTACTGCACAGGTTCCCCTCAGCTTACTTCAAAACAGCACCATGATGCAGGCAGTGAAGACCATACCCAGACAGACAGAAGTCTCTACTCCTGAATCAGCCAGGCTCTGAGCTAAGCCACACCTGTCTGATTGCCAACCAGAGCTCCTTCAGGGCAAGCAAAACTGGTACATCCCTTGCAAATGTAGACCTTTTCTGGAAACTCGGGTTGATGCCACAGCATGACCAAACACAGGCACAGTCACTTGGGAAAGGTGCAATGGCAGCTAGATTTCCTCCAGCAGTTGGTCAGTTGGCTATGACTGAAAGTTCCATAGAGCCTCCCTCGGAAACCATAGCAGTCAGAGCAGCAGCTTCAGTCTCCCTGAGCAGCATGGTGCTCCGTCCTTGTCACTCTATGAAGCATAACCAGGACTCTGAAGTATTTGCCCAGCCTAAGGTGTTATCCAGTGCCATCCCAGTTGCAGACCCCCCACTGGTTACCACTACCCCCACTGCCATACTTTCTGTTCTGCTGTCCCCAAGTGTTTTCCAGCAGACAACTACAAGGTCCAAAGACCTTGAGAGGAAGGCAAACTCCCATTCTCCAACAACCAATTGGGAAATTAGAAAATAAAAAAAATAAAGCTTTCCATTATACTCAGTAAGGCTCAGCTCAAGGACATAATAATACATCTGATAAAGAATGATTCTAGCTTTCTTGGTACACTTCATGAAGTCCACTTGCAGGCTCTGACCAAGAACAAAGACAATCTCAACCTATGACTAGAGCTGAGTGAACCTGAAGGTATCCTGTCAACCTCGGAAACAAGTAGGCTTCATCATGGAAATATCTAAACGAAACATTGCATTTTGAGAATCCTGAAATTGAGCCTATAAGACAAGAGAATCATTCCTTAAGAATGTTGTTCAAGGATGTTCTGGTAAAATGGCAGAATAAGCAGACAAACTACACAGACCCTCTTCAACAAAGAAAAAGGGAACCAATTAACACACATACAGAAGATAATCCTGGAGCCCTGAGCTTCCAAAGGAAGGACACAGAAATGGACTAAATAACTAGTAGAAGAACCTGCATGAAAACACTGAAAAGGAGACATACAGATCTGTGGTATGTCAGTGGTCCT
>NW_006922440.1:464888-467255 GCF_000298275.1 Orycteropus afer afer
TTTATTTTATCTTCTTTTTCTTACTTTTTGATGGTTTTTTGATCATTGTTTTTGTCTTTGTCTAACTGAGTGGGAGAAAACAACCCTGCTCATACAACAGAACTACACCTGCAACTTCTGCAGCTCCACTTACTGAGTGACAGCCAGCACTTCCTTCTCCACCAACTGGCCAACAACAAAATACCACCAAGAAGAGCCTGACTCACCCTTAACTACTCTAAACAAAGAGTTACCAGAGATCTAAATACAACAATGTAACAATGTCTTGGAGAAAACAAGCAATCACAGTACACACAAAGAAGCAAGATAAAGTGGTAGAAACAAGGGAGCAGGATACATACCAAGAACACATCACTGAAGAAGAAGCAGGATTGAAACTCCCTGATAAGGACATGAAAAAAAAAATTGTGTTTAGGTACCTTCAAAGAATTAAGAGAAAGATCAAGGAAAACACTGAGAAAATTAAAGAAAACCCAGAAAAAACTCTAGAACAATTTCAGAAGAAAATACAAGAACAAAATGACAGAACAAATGAAAAATTAGAAATTATATGACATCTGCAGATAGAAATCCAGAAAATTAATACTAAATTTTCAGAAATAGATAACATATTGAAAGGACAAAGAAATAGAAACGAATCAATGAAAAACAGAATTAATGAGATTGAAGACAAATACCTGAATACTTTTTGGAAAGGGATCAATCAGAAAATGATCAAAACAAAATAAAGATAGCTTAAGGTTCGTGTGGGTTATCATCAAAAGGAATAACCAACATGTAATGAGAATTCAAGAAAAGGAAGAGAGGAAGGAAAGCACTGAGAAAATTGCTCAAGATTTGTTGGAAGAGAAGTTTCCTGATATAATGAAAGATGACAATATATCTATTCAGGAAGTCCAATGAACTACAAAAAGGATAGACCCCAAAAGAAAATCACCAAGACATATCATCGTCAAACTCACCAAAACCAAACACAAACAAAAAATCCTGAAGGCAGCACAGGAAAAACAAAAAGTTACTTACAAAGGACAGCCAGTAAGGATAAGCTCTGATTTCTCAGCAGAAACCATACAAGCAAGAAGGCAATGGGATGGTTTATATAATACCTTGAAAGAGAAATATTTCCAACCAAGATTTATATACCCAACAAAAGTGTCCTGCAAATATGATAGGGAAATTTGGAGATTTTAAGATAAGGAGAAATTAAGGGAATTTGTTAAAACCAGACTAACCTTACAAGAGATACTAAAGGGAGTCCTTTGAACAGAGACCCAATACCAGCAAACAACAACTGACCATTCATAAACAAGATGACATAACCCAGAAACCAACACAGCTACAGAAGTACCCAAAGTAAAATAAGCTTACAAGATTTAAACAGGGAACTAGAAACATCAATTGGCAAATAAGGACAACTACAAAACACAAAGAGGGAAGAAAATAGTGTAGTTAAAGAACTTCTAAGTGGTGAGGAAATCAAGAGAGTTGCAAGATAGAATGAACTGTTCTAAACACAGAAAGAAAATTATAAATCACAGGGTAACTTCAAAGAAAAATTATAAACCTTCAGATCACAATAAAAAAGAAGACAAGCACAAATATTTAGCAAATACTAAAACAACAGCAACAAAGGAAATGATAACATGATTCATAAGCATAATGAGCTTAGTACAGAAAATAGTATGGAACAAAGAAACCAGGGACATCATGAAAAAACACATAACAAAATGACATCAACCAATTCATACTTGTCAATAATTACATTGAATGTTAATGAATTAAATGAACGACTTAAGAGACGGAGAGTGGCAGATTGGATAAAAAAAGTACCCATCAGTATGAAGCAAGAATAATCTTGATACCAAAACCAGGCAAAGACATCACTCAAAAAGAAAACTACAGACCAATATCCCTCATGAATAAAGATGCAAAAATCTTCAACAAAATCCTAGCCGACAGACTCCAACAACATATCAAGAAAATCATTCATTATGACTAAGTGGGGTTCATATCAGGTTGCAAGAATGGTTCAACACTAGAAAAATAATCAACATCCTCCACCACATAAATAAAGGAAAAGAACCACATGACCATATCAATTGATGCGGAAAAGGCATTTGATAAAATCCAACACCCATTCCTCATTAAAACTCTCAGCAAAATAAGAATTAAAGGGACATTACTCCAAATAATAATGGGCTTCTGTGCAAAACCAATAGCCAACATTATTCTAAGTGGAGAGAAACTGAAACTATTCTCCTTGCAAACAGGAACCAGACAAGGATGACCACTGTCACCACTTCTATTCAACATTGTTTTGGAAGTCCCAGCCAGGGCCATAAGGTAAGAAAGGGGAATCAAAGGCAA
>NW_006922440.1:468671-471228 GCF_000298275.1 Orycteropus afer afer
GTGACCCCTCCTTGGGTTTCCAAGGCAGTATCACTACAGAAGTAGATTGCCCCATCTTCCTTCCGAGGAGTGACTGGTGGGTTTGAACCACCAGCTTTCTGGATAGCAGTCAAGTGCCTTTAGGCACTATGCTATCAGAACTCCCCATTAGTCATTAGAGAGATGCAAATGAAAATAACATTGAGATACCATCTTGTCCCAGCACTAGTAGTAAAATTCAAGAAGACAGAAAATAACAAATGCTGGTGAGGATGTAGAGAGTCTGAGACTTTCCTACACTGCTGGTGGGACTGTATAATGGTACAACTACTGTGAAAAGCAGTACGGCGATTCCTTAAAAAGTTGGAATTAGGGATTTCCGGTAAGATGGAGGACTAAGCAAGTGACATAGACCCTCTTCAACAAAGAAAAGAAAAAACAATTGACAGAAATATAGAAGATAATTCTGGAGCCCTGAGCTTTGAAAGGAACTATACAGAAGTGGACAAGCCCCAACTAGTGGAAAAACCTAAACAAAAACAGTGAGTACAGAGATGGTCAGAGCTGCAGACTGTCAGCTACTCTGATGGTACCAACAGCCTGAATATTTCCAAGTGGTGTTGGGACCTAAGAATGACCTAAAGATCAATCCTGGTTACCAAGGGCTGCAGGGATGACTGTGCTGGTGGCCTATGACTAGGAAGGGAAGCAGCGAGGAGGGAGACAGCGTAAGCTGTTAACTTTGTGCTGTCCAGAGGGCACAGCCATTTTGATTGTTTACAAGTGGCAGCCATTTTGGATATTTGAAGTGACTGAGGGTGCAGCCATTTTGAATCCTTACAAGTGGCAACTATTTTTGATTTTAAAGTGATAGCATTCTTATTCGGATTCCAAGGTCTTAAGAATAGGCTCCATTTGCCAAGGTTGGCAGGGACATATGGGAGGATGACAACAGGAAAGGAGACAGGTGGTGAGTGTGTAAGTGTTGCCAACTAGCAAATAGAGGAGCACAGTACCCTGCTTGTGTAGATAATATACAAACAAAACAAAGAAAATGAAAACTGTTGGCAAGTCACTCCAACATACAATCACCAATTAAATATAAACACAGAAATGTCACAATGCCTCAAAGACAACAGAGCATCACAGTCGACACAAGGTAGCAAGGTAAAGCAGGAGAAACAAGGGACCAGGATACAGAACCAAGATACATCCCTGAGGAAGATGCAGCATTGGAAGTCCTTGATAAGGAATTCAAAAGAATTATATTTAGGTATCTTCCACGAATTGAGAGACAGATTAAGCAAAACACAGAGAAAATCATAGAACAATTTCAAAAGATAATAAAAGAACAAAATGACAAAATAAATGAAACATTAGAAAAGATACAAAATCTACACACAGAAATCCAAAAGATTAATATTAAACTGTCAGAAATAGATAAGGCATTGAATGAGCAAAGGAGCAGAATTGAATCAATGGAAGACAGATGTATGGAGATTGAAAGCAAATACCTGAACACTTCTTTGGAAAGAGATAAATCAGAAAAAAAAGATGAAAACAAAATGAAGAAACCCTAAGGTTCATGTGGGATATCATCAAAAGGAATAACCCACATGTAATCAGAATTCCAGGACAGGAAGAGACAAAACCACAGAGAAAATTGTCAAAGATTTGTTGGAAGAGAATTTCCCTGGTATGATGAAAGATGAGAATATATCCAATGAACCCCAAACAGGATAGAACCCAAAAGAAAATCACCCAGACATATCATCATCAAACTTATCAAAAGCAAAGACAAAGAAAGAATCATGAGAGCAGTGCAAAAAAATCAAAAAAAGTTACCTATAACAGGCAACCAATAAGACTAAGCTTGGATTTCTCAGCACAAACCATGCAGGCAACAAGACAATGGGATGGTATACATAAAACACTGAAAGAGAAAAACTTCCAACCAAGAATTATGTACCCACCAAAATTGTCCCTCAAATATGATGGTGAAATTAGGACATTTCCACATAAGCAAAAATTAAGGGAATTTGTTAAATCCAGACCAACCTTATAAGAGATGCTAAAGGGTGCCCTTTGGACAGAGAAGCAACAACAGCCAAAAACTGACCTTTAACACACATGATGATATAACCCAGAAACCAACCCAGCTATGGAAGTATCCAAAGTAAATAAGCCTACAAGATGGTAAACAGGAAACCAGAAACATAAATTGACAAATGAGGACAACCACAAACCAAAAAGAGGGAAAAACTCTTTCATTACAAAACTTCTGAATGGTAGGGAAGTCAAGACAACTACAAGATAGAGTGGACTGTTCTAAACTTGGAAAGAAAACTATAAATCACAGGATAACCTCAAAGAAAAATTATAAACTTCCACATCAAAAAAGAGGACCAGCATAAATATTCAGCAAATACTGAAATAATAGCAATGAAGGAAGTGATAACATGATTCATAAACAAAATGAGCTCAGCATAGAAAATTATATGGAACAAAGAAATCGACACCATGAAAAAGTACATAACAAAAATGACAGCAACAAATTCCTGTTGTTGTTGTTATGTGC
>NW_006922440.1:471601-472366 GCF_000298275.1 Orycteropus afer afer
TCACTAGGAGTTGGGTCTGACTCAATGGCATATAACAACAACAACATGGAGCACTAAAAAATAATGTAGAGACTGCAAAACACCGCATAATATGGATGAACTTGGAGGACATTCTGCTGAGTGAAATAAGTCAATCACAGAAGGACAAATATAGTATTAGTTCATTGTTGTGGAGGGTCAATGAAAGGTTTCTATATGGAGGTAAACTTTCTTTGTTGGTTGCCAGGGATGGGAGGGGAAGGATAAAAACAAACTGCATTGAATCATGTCACTTTAGTTTTGTGTATTTCACTGTATATAAATTATATTTCAATAAAATGCATTAAAAATAAAATAAATTTGGAATTAGAAATACCATTTGACTCAGCCATTCCATTACTAGGTATATATTCTAAAGAAGTGAGAGCCAGGACAAAATCAGATACATGCACACCCATGGTTATTACAACACTGTTTACAATAGCCAAAAGATGGAAACAGCCTAGGTGTCCATCAACTGAAGAATGGATAACCAAACTATGGTAAATACACACAATAGAATACTACAAAACCCTAAAGAATAATGTAGAATCTGCAAAACACCGCATGCATACTGTGTATGCACTTGGAGGACATTTTTCTGAGTGAAATAAGTCAATCACAGAAGGACAAATATTGTATTAGTCCACTATTGTAAAAGTCAAAGAAAGGTTTATATATGGAAGGAAATTTTCTTTGTTGGTTACCAGGAGTGGGAGGGGAGGGGAGGGAACACTGTTAGACAGG
>NW_006922440.1:473461-474432 GCF_000298275.1 Orycteropus afer afer
TTTTCAAGTGATGTTCTCTGTGTTAATGGAAGTTTTACTATGAAGCATTAGCAACAGACTTTTATTTTGACAAACAAATAATAAGTATGACCGCTAAGTTATGTGGGTGATTTCATCATGTGTGATTAACTATGTGAATTAAGTAAGAGTCTGATTTTCAGCTTGCTATCATTTTCGAATACTTAGGGAAAACTACCAGCCTTGTGGAAGAATTCAGCCCAGCCTGTACCCCTTATTCCCTACTTCCTATCCCCTAGTAGCATGAAACTCTTGGGCATCAGGCTGATAGTGAAGCTCTGAAAAGAGTACAAATCATCTCTTTGAGAAGTAATTTCCAGTTTTAAGAATCAGAGTTTTAAGGTCGAAAATTAGGACTGATTTGTTTTAAGTGAAGTACATTTTATATGAATGCCCCAATTGGGCCTTAAAAGTACTATGATTTCTTAATTGTGTTTTATTTTTAAGTGTCCCCAGTCCTGCCATGCAGCAGGCTCTCATTGTCACATTACTGTTTGAATAGGGTCAAGTGAGGCCCTGTGGTGGTGTGGAAGCAGGCATGTCATACTTTGAAGCAAAGATTGGGGTTGGCAAAGCTCAAAAACAATCAGAAATCTTCATGTTCAGATAAACTCCCCAGTGGTTTTGACAGTGTTAATTTTGTATGTGAAGCATAACCTTATTTTCCTTTTCTATCGAAATACCAGTTAGAAATCATCATTGATTGTTTTCCTAACACTTCGACAAAAGGACTGATGGACCAATATGACAAAGCCATTCTGGTTCCACTCCTCAGGTATTGAGAATAGTTTTAAAGCTATGCAGAAAAAAGGAACTATTACATACACTGCCCTTACTTTTTTTTGTAGAGTATGGAGTTTAAATGGAAAAGTGAAATTCAGAATTTTACCAATGTATTCCTAGGCTGTGAGTATTTTTCCAGGCCAAAGTGTAAAAATATATAAAGATGTTTT
>NW_006922440.1:477598-481709 GCF_000298275.1 Orycteropus afer afer
TAATCCCTTCGGCTGATTGTTCTTCTCTCTGGCTTCCTGGCTTTTAATCCCCTTTCTCCTGCTCTTCCTGCCTGCTACTTTGGGTGTCCCTGAGTTGTCTCTCCTCACCTGTAACCCTTCGACTGGTGATTAGTAATATTTTAATGTCAATTTTGATTGATTTCAGCAGCAGTAATTTTAAGATATCCTTTGAATGAAAGTGTCTTCATTTCTATCATACAGTTTGTTTTGTAGTTGGTAAAAAGGCAAGGAAGCCAGATGTCTGACCTCCTCTAACCCCACAGGAGGAAGACAGAATCTCCATCAATAGTCCAAGGCTTATTCCTACAAGGCCAGACATGCTGCCTCTCTCTAACCCTTTCACCAACCATTCCTCCCCAAACACCCACCATCTCTCTCCTGGGTTCGATAATTCACCACAATGGCCACACAGAACTTACAGACTGTGGGGTTTATTATGGAAGCACCAGGCTACAATTCAAGTTCAGGAGAAATGCTCAGTCTCTCTCCCAGCCCACAGTTTCTCTGCTAACAGTCTCTCACAGTCTCTCTCCCAACAGTGAGTGTCCCTTGGTGTCTCACTCAGCAATGCATGTCCCTTGCCTCTCTTTCCCAGCAGCGCATGTCTCTTTCAGGAATGCATGTCTCTTTCAGCAGCACGTCTTCCTCAACCAGCAGTCGCAGAGAGATTTCTGCCTCTAGGAGGCCTCCTTTTGAGCCCGGCAGAGTGGCCAAACCAACCAATCATAACATCAGAATTCTAAACACCTGAGAGAGAGCAGGAACCTCCCAGAACATTGTTTAGTGCCACTCCCAACAGAAATACTCCAGGTGGACAACTTTAGCAATCAGGAGCTCCACAGTTGCTCATGGCAAATTCTACCTCAGAGTTCATAAAGACTTATGGGTAGAAAAGCCACACTAAATAATTTACTACACAGCAGTAGTATTTAACCAATTAGGATACACTTTTTACTTTTCTGAGCACTAATTAATGATGGGGTAAAAGCCCAATTGGCTCAACCAGCTAGCATTAGGGTTCACTATGAATAATAATGCTGACAGATGTGATTGTTCCTTGGGATTGATCATTTAAGCTTTAATGGTATTTCCATGATAAGTACACAGATTTTTCTAGATGAAATTTTTAAAAATTACTTGTGAATTGCATACTTTGTTTTAGCTTGCTGTTACTTTTTTAGCATAAAAATACTTTGTTCGATTGGCTTTTGTTAATCTAAATATGCTTCCTGAACAACTTTTCTGCTTCTCAATTCTATTGCTCTCTACCTAGTTATATGTGGATTGTGCAGAATTCAGGGAAGTTTTAAGTCCTCATAGTCAATTAGGAACCATTTGTTCTCAAAAGTAGTATATAAATCCCACCACCAAAAATGAATTGTTCAAGTATCATCCAAGAAGGAGAGAGTTGTAATAAGATAGCATATTGCTGACTCCAGGAAATAGGGTATCCTGGGAGCCATGTGACTGTTCTCTTAAACGGATGCACCATTAGGTTTGATTGTATCTCAAGTATAGATAGTCTAACTGGTTTTTGGTAAACAAAAGAATCAAGCAATTCTTGTTATAATAGACATGTGAGTTGAAAAGATGCTTTTGAGGATGTATACTATTATGAAAGAAGTAAGAGAAAATGTCCCAAAGGAACTGTTAACAAATCTGTTCATTTTTACTCCTTAATCCAAGGAATGGATATGGTAGACAGTAAAGAGAATCTATGATAAGATTTCCCTCAGTGTGAACATAAACTTTTAAGTGCCCAAGTCATGAAGACTTGAAAAAAACTAAACTTGTTTCAACTCCTAATGTGTGTATTTGAAGCATTTAAAATTCAGAACACAGAAGTCCATGATCATGATTACCAGGAAGTGCAGGCCAGAATGAATCTTTAGAGAAGCCAGGTGAAGCCTGGATAGTTGTAGTTGGATGACCATGGTCCAAAAGTCACAGTTCAGTTGCCTTATTCCTCATTCAGGCTCATGATCCAGAAATGCATGCCAGCTTAGATTGAATGCTTACATTGCTACAGTGTCTTTACTAGAAACTCAGTTTAAAACCTCAGTTGAATCAAAATAGGCACCAAAAAAGAGATACACTTTCTGCTAGGTTTTGTAGAACTCAAGGCAATCTGCATTCAAGAAATTGTCTATGTACCCATGCCACCCCAAGTTCTGAACGCAGGCTCTGGAAAAGAGCAGCTCAGAGCATGGAGTGGAGGTCTGTCTGGACTGTCACTAGGGGTAGGCCTGCCCTTCTTCTGTGGTGGTTTGATGTCTTTGAATGAATTCATGCAGCCTCCAAAAAAACTTGTTCCTTTAAGGCAGAAGCTCCTCTTCATTGTGCATTTCTCATAAGACTGACATGTTAAAGTTGAACTGGTTGACTTTGAATTCCTAAGTTTCCAGTGTCAGGAGAAACATTTCATGCTGTCTGCATGTGGAACATCCATAGCTTAAATTCAAGGCTTATGAGTAGCTATCAGAGATTGGAGATTTTTACACACCCAACTTGACCTGGATCCTTCTTGGTCGATGGATACACAGGCTTAGTTTAGAAAATATCTGAACAAGATGGAGGAATAGACAATTTTGATTGTTTATAAGCAGTGGCCATTTTGGATATTTAAAGTGACTGAGGGCACAGTCATTTTGTATGTTTATAAGTGATACCCATTTTGGATTTAAAAGTGACAGCATTCTCATCTGGATTCCAGGGAACTAAGAATAGGCTCTATTTAACAAGGACAACAAGGACATACGGGAGGCAGACAATGGGAAAGGAGACAGGTGGTGAGTGTGTAAGTGCTGCCAACTAGCATATAAAGGAGCACAGGACAGTACCCTGTTTATGTAGATAACACACAAAGAAAACAAAAATCATAGGCAAGTCACTCCAACATAAAATCACCAATTAAATATAAACACAAAAATATCACAATGCCTCAGAGATGACAGAGCATCACAGTCCACACAAAGAAGCATGACAAAACAGGAGAAACAAAGGACCAGGACACAGATCCAAAATACATCTGTGAGGAAAACACAGCATTGGAATTCCCTGAGAAGGAATTCAAAAGAATTATATTTAGGTACCTTCAACAAATGGAAAGACAGATCAAGGAAAACACTGACAAAATTGAGGAAAAAACAGAGAAGACCCCAGAACAATTTTGAAAGAAAATAGAAGAAAAAGACAAAAGAAATGAAAAACTAGAAATGACTCTAAATCTACAGACAGAAATCCAGATGATTAATACTAAATTTTTAGAAATAGATAATGCATTGAACAGGCAAAGGAGTAGAATTGAATCAATGGAAGACAAAATTAGTGAGATTGAAGGCAAACACTTCAATACTTCTTTGAAAAGTGATCAATCAGAAAAAAAGATCAAAACCAAATGAAGAGATCAATTCCAAGATGGTGGAATAGGCGGAAAGTCTGAACAGACCCTCTTCAACAAAGAAAAGGGAAATCAATTAACACAGACACGGAAGATAATCCTGGACCCCTGAACCTTGAAGAGAAGGATATAGAAGTGGACTAAACCACAACTAGCAAAAGAATTTGCATGGAAATATCAAAAAAGGAGAAATATGGACCTGTGGTCTGGCAGCGATCCTGAGTGATGCTGATGGCACAAACAGCTTGGAGATTTCCGAGTGGTGGTAGGACCCAAGAATTAACCTAAAAATCAGCCCTGCTAGCCAGGGACTGCATGGAAGACTGCTCTGGTAGCTTTGAATAAAAGGGGAAACAGCAGTGAAGAGGAAGATGGGCTGAGCTGTGAACTTTTGCATGTCCAGAGGGCACCACCATTTTGAATGTTTACAAGCAGCTTGACCATTTTGGATATTTAAAGAGACAGCACTCTCTGAGATTCCAGGGGCTTAAGAAGAGGTTCTGCATTCCAGAAACCCCAAGGACACTCCAGACCTGCACGAATGAAAAGGTGCAACATTCCTCTGGTTACTCTTATACCCGACACCCACTTGCTGAAAGGAGGTGTAGCCACCCCCCACTCACACCCACCTTCTGGGCCCACAGGAACTTCATCCCAGTCTGTGTGCTCAGATGGAGCCTGGGTGTCCTG
>NW_006922440.1:482456-484204 GCF_000298275.1 Orycteropus afer afer
GGAAGAAAATACAAGAACAAAATGACAAAATGAATGAAAGATTAGAAATGATTCTAAATCTACACATAGAAATCCTGAAGATTAATAGTAAATTGCCAGAAATAGATAACACATTGGAAAGGCAAACGGATAGAATTGATGCAATGAAACACAAAATTAATGAGATTGAAAACAAATACCAGAATACTTCTTTGGAAAGGGATCAATTAGAAAAAAAATCAAAACAAAATGAAGAAAGCCTAAGGTTTATGTGGAATAACATCAAAAGAAAAATCTAAGGGTCATTGGAATTCCAGAACAGGAAGAGAAAAAAAAAATTAGAAAACTACCCATGATTTGCTGGAGGAGAACTTCCCTGATATGATGAAAGAGGAGAATATATCCATTCAGGACGTCCAATGATCCCCAAACAGAATAGACCCCAAAAGAAAATCATCAAGACATATGATCAACAAATTCACCAAAACCAAAGACAAAGACAGAATCCCGAAATGAACATGGGAAAAACAAAAAGTTATTTACAAAAGAGAGCCAGTAAGAATAATCTCTGATTTCTTAGCAGAAACCATGCAAGTGAGAAGGCAACGGGATGGTATATATAAAACCCTGAAAGAGAAAAATTTTCCACCAAGAATTATATACCCGGTGAAATTGTCCCTCAAATATGATGGTGAAATTAGGAGATTTCCAGATAAGCAGAAACTAAGGGAATTTGCTAAAACCAGACCAACCTTCAAGACATGCTAAAGGGAGTCCTTTGAACAGAGAACCAAAAATAACAAATGACAACCGACCATTAATACAAAGATGACATAACCCAGAAACCACAGCTATGGACGTATCCAAAGTAAAATGAGCTTACAAGATTGTAAACAGGGAACCAGAGACATCAATTGGCAAGTGAGGACAACTACAAACAAAAAGAGGGAAAAGACTGTGTAGTCACAGAATTTCTAAATGGTGAGGAAGTTAAGAAAGTTGCAAGATAGAATGGACTGTTCTAAACTCAGGGAGAAAATTATAAATCATAGGGTAACCTCAAAGAAAAAGGATAAACCTTCATATCACAATAAAAAAAAAGAGGACAAGCACAAATATGCAGCAAATACTAAAACAACACCAACAAAGGAAATGATAACACAGTTAAAAATCATAATGTTGTCAGCACAAAAAATAATATGGAACAAAGAAACCAGGGACACCATCAAAAAACACGTAACAAAATGACAGCAACAAATTCATACTTGTCAATAATTACACTGAATGTTAATGGATTAAATGCACCACTCAAGAGAAGGAGAGTTGCAGACTGGATAAGAAAACAAAGCCCATCAATATGCTGCCTACAAGAGACACACCTTAGAGATAAAGACAAAAAAAGACTAAAAATAGAAGGTTGGAAAAAGATATATCAAGCAAATGGCAACTGTAAGAGAGTTGGAGTGGCAATATGAATTTCTGATCAAATTGATTTTAACACAAAAACCACCATACGAGAGAAGGAAGGGCATTATATAATGATTAAAGGGTCAATTGAACAAGAAGATATAACCATAATAAATATCTATGGACCCAATGAAAGAGTCACAAAATACATAATTCAGAGTTTAAAAGAGTTGAAAAGCCAAATAGATGACTCCACAGTCATAGTGGGAGATTTTATACACCACCTTCTTTGAAGGATAGAACAACTGGAAAGAAACTCAACAAAGATGCAGAAGAGCTAAACAATAAACTCCACCAACTTG
>NW_006922440.1:486725-488806 GCF_000298275.1 Orycteropus afer afer
TTCTACCCAAAGCAATCTATACATTCAATGCAATCCTAATCCAGATCCCATCAACATTCTGTGTTGTTGTTGTTATGTGCTGTCGGGTCAGACTCGACTCATAGCAACCCCTCCTTGGGTTTCTGAGGCAGTATCACTACGGGAGTAGATTGCCATATCTTCCTTCCAAGGAGTGGAACATTCTTTATGGGTATGGAAAAATCAATCATTAACTTTATATGGAAAGGAAAGAGACCTCGTATAAGGAAAGCATTATTGAAGAAGAACAAAGTAGGAGGTCTCACACTGCCAGATATCAAAACCTACTATACAGCCACAGTAGTCAAAACTGCCTGGTATTGGTTTAATGAGAGATACATAGATCAGTGGAATAGAATTGAGAACCCAGAAATAGATCCATCGACGTATGGTAGCTGATCTTTGACAAAGGGCCAAAATCCATTTAATGGGGAAGAGAATGAATGTTTAGTAAATGATGCTGGCAAAACTGGAGATCCATTTGCAGAATAATGAAACAAGATTTGTACCTCACACCATACACAAAAATGAACTCCAGATGGATCAATGACTTAAATGTGAAACCCAAAATTATAGAGTTTCTCAAGAAAAATTTAGGGGCCCCAATATATGGCATAAATAGACTCTCAAGCATAACTCAAAATGCACAAACAGCAGAAGAGAAACCAGATGATTTGGACCTTCTAAAAATTAAATTTTAATGTGCTTCCAAAGGATTCTCCAAAAGAGTCAGAAAAGAACCTACAGATTGGGAAAAAAAAAAATGGTAATGTCATATCTGACAAAGGAATTATCTCTAGAATTTATAGAAAACATCAACAACAAAAAGACAAACAATCCAATTAAAAAATAGGCAGAAGGCATGAATAGGCACTTCACCAAGGACGATATTTCAGCGGCCAACAAACATATGAAGAAATGATCACAATCGTTAGCTATTAGAGAGATGCAAATCAAAACAACAAAGAGATACCGTCTTGCTCCAGCACTAGTAGCAAAGTTCAACGAGACAGAAAATAACAAATGCTGGTGAAGATGTGGAGAGATTAGGACTCTCATACACTGCTGGTGGGACTGTAAAATGATACAACCCTTTTGGAAACAGTATGGCAATTCCTTCAAAACTTGGAACTAGAAATACCATTTGACCCAACTATTTCATTGTTGTTGTTATTGTTATGTGCCATCGAGTCAGACCTGACTTATACCGACCCCTCCTTGGATTGTCAAGGCAGTATCAGTATGGAAGTATATTGCCCCATATTCCTTCTGAGGAGTGGCTGGTGAACCTACAGCCTTCTGGTTAGCAATCAAGTGCCTTAGGCACTATGCTACCAGAGCTCCTAGCTATTCCATTACTAGGCATATATCCTAAAGGAGTGAGAGCCATGACAGGAATGGACATATGCACACCCATGTTCATCACAGCACTATTTACAATAGCAAAAGATGGAAACAACCTCGGTGTCCATCAACTGAGGAATGGATATACAAACTGTGGTACATATACACAATGGAATACTATGCAACCCTAAAGAATAATGTAGAATCTGCAAAACACCGCATAATGTGGATGAACTTGGAGGACGTTATGCTGAGTGAAGTAAGTCAATCACAAAAGGACAAATACTGTATTAGTCCGTTACTGTAAAAGTCAAGGAAACATTTATCTATGGAAGGACATTTTCTTTCTTCATTACCAGGGGTGGGAGGGGAAGGGAGGGAACACTATTACATAGATAGAGATAAGTATTGATTTGGATGAAGAGAAGGGCAATGTACCAAATGTGAGTGATCAATATAGTGGCATTGAGGAAGGGAAAGACATGGAGAGGTACGTGGGAAGTACAGATAGCAGAGATAAACCGTTTTGCACATATAGTATGGTGTTTTCAGTGAAGGCAAACAAGGGTATATGAGTGGATACATGGGTGGACAGGCTGAACTATTAGGTATGTCTATGAAGAACATTGCTTGCTGAAAGTGAGGATGACTTAAGGCACCTACTGATGAAGGTTGAAGAATACAGTCTGCAGTATGGATTATGTCTCAATATAAAGAAA
>NW_006922440.1:490621-491234 GCF_000298275.1 Orycteropus afer afer
AATGATGGGTTCAAGTGTAGCAGGGATTGTGGGGCTGGCGCGGGATCGGGCAGTGTTTCGTTCTGCTGTGCATGGGGTCGCTATGAGTCAGAATCGACTTGACGGCACTTAACAACAACAACAACAACAACAACATGAAGTTCAGAGTGTACCCAAGAACATGTATAGGGTTGGCAGACAATGGTCCTATAAATGATATGCATGATCTGAATTCCCAGGTGTATAGTAGAGTTGACAAGGGGCAAGTTTGTAGTCACTGCTTGGCCAACGCCAGCTACCCAGAGGGACTGAGTAGTTGAACCTGTGGGCTCGGCACCATAGTCAGAGAGGATATCAAGCTCAATTGGCATAACATCCTATACAAAACCTCCTACTTCGGCGAGTAGCGACTAAGATTTTAAAAGCTTGCAAGCTGCCATCTAAATGCTACGATGGGTCTCTCCTCGTCCAGAGCCAAGAAGAATGAAGAAAACCAAAAATTCATGGAAACAATCAGTCCTAGCAACTGGTACACCATCCAATCTCAACCTATACGACTATGAGACCAGAAGAACTAGATGGTGCCCGGCTACTACTGTCAACCACTTGGAGGAAGATCTATGTAGGAGATCCT
>NW_006922440.1:491482-492760 GCF_000298275.1 Orycteropus afer afer
GTATGTGAACTGCTGTATGGAAAGTGTATTTGCTCTGTGAATTTTCACCCAAATCACAATAAAAAAAAGAAAGAAAGAAAGAAAGAAAAAGAAAGAAGAAAGCCTAAGATTTTCAAAAGGAAGGAATTCCAAAACAGGAAGAGACAAAGAAAACCACCGAAAAAAATTGTCCAAGATTTGTTGGAAGAGAATTTTCCTAGTATGATGAAAGATGAGTATATATCCATTCAAGAAGTCCAATCAACCCCAAACAGTGTAGATCCCAAAAGAAAATCACCAAGACATATCATCATCAAACTCATCAAAACCAAAGATAAAGAAAGAATCCTGAAATCAGCATGGGAAAAACTAAAAGTTACCTATAAGGGGCAACAAATACGACTAACCTCTGATTTCTTGGCAGAAACCATGCAGGTGAGAATAGAATGGGATGCTATATATAAAGCCCTGAAAGAGAAAAATATCCAACCAAGAATTATATAACAAGTAAAATTATCCCTGAAATATGATAGTGAAATTAGGACATTTCCAGATAAGCTGATATTAAAGGAATTTGTTAAAACCAGACCAAACTTACCAGAGATGTTAAAGGGATTCAGTCCTTTGGACAGAGAACCAACAACAGCAAACAATTACTGACCATTAACACACATGATGACATAACCCAGAAACTAACCCAGTTATCAAAATATCTAAAGTAAATAAGCCTACAAGATTGTAAACAGGGAAACAGAGACATCAATTGACAAATGAAGACAACTACAAACCAAAAAGAGGGAAAAAATTGTGTAGTTACAAAACTTTTAAATGGTAGGGAATTCAAGACAACTACAAGACAGAACGGTCTGCTCTAAACTTGGGAAGAAAATTATAAATCACAGGGTAAGCATAAAGAAAAATGATAAATTTTCACATCAAAATGAAAAAGAGGATCAGCACAAATATTTAGGAAATATTAAAAGAATAGCAACAATGGAAGTGATAACACAATTCATAAAAAAAAGCTCAGCATGGAAAATTACATGGAAAAAGAAATCAACACCACAAAAAAGCACGTAACAAAATGACAATAGCAAATTGATACTAGTCGATAATTACATACCTGGCAAGGGTCTGATCTCTAATATTTATAGAAAACTCCAATGCCTCAACAGCAAAGTGATTAACAATCCAATTGAATAATGGTCAGAAGATATGAATAGACAATTCACCAAGGAAGATATTCAGGCGACCAGCAAATACATGAAGAGATGCTCACGATCACTGGCCATCAGAGAA
>NW_006922440.1:492999-494184 GCF_000298275.1 Orycteropus afer afer
TGGAATTGGAGATACCATTTGACCAGCAATCCCATTACTAGGTATATATTCTAGAGAAGTGAGAGCCAGGACAGGAACAGATATATGCCCACCCATGTTCATTGCAGCACTATTTACAATAGCAAAAAGAAGAAAACCACATGCACATCAACAGAACAATGCGTATACAAACTATGGTACATACACACAATGGAATACTATGCAACACTAAAGGACAGTATAGAGTCAGTAAAACATCACATAACATGGATACACTTAGAGGACATTATGCTGAGTGAAATAAGTCAATCACAGAAGGTCAAATATAGAATTAGTTCATTGGTTGGAGGGTCAAGGAAAGGTTTACATATGGAAGGAAATGTTGTTGGTTGCCAGAGGTAGCAGGGGAGAGGAGGGAATACTGAAAAAAAAAAATGCATTGACCCATGTCAGTATAGTTTTGTGTATTTCACTGTACATAAATTATATTTCAATAAAATGCATTATATATATATATATACTTGTAAAAGTGATAAACCCCATTGAATCCTCTACTAGGGAAATAATTTTAAACCATATAGCTTTATTAATCTCCTCCCCAAAGAATGTAGTTTGAAATTTTGTCGTTTTGGTAGTGGAGGTCATGACTGCCATTGTATTACTAATAATGCAGCATGAAATTTAAGGTGCCAAACTGCTTATAAAATAAAATCCATCATTACACCTTAGCACTGGGCTTAAAACAGAGGAGAGAGAGATGGCACAAGCACACGTGATTCAGCCTGTGTGAGAGAAGAGAAGGAAGGAATCACAGGGATGTCTGCCCTGCATTCTTGCGGCACATTTGCTGCTGAACACATGTTTCTTTCTTACCCAGCTTTGGTTTTCTTTAGTTTTGTTCGAGGTACCTTCTGGAACCAATAATGAATGCCCTGTGCTTTCAAGTGTCTAAAATGTTAAGATCTGAAGAAAACGAGACTTTTCAAAAGTTGTGCTTGAGAACATTTTTCCAAGTGGGCCAGGGCCTTGAGGAGCTTTTTTCCAGCAAATTGAACAGGAGAGATATTTGCAATGTTTCACTCGGTTTTATATTTTATATCTTAATTAAAAATGCTAAGGTACAAGCTGGATTCAGAAGAGGACATGGAACAAGGGATATCATAGCTGCTGTCAGATGGATCTTGGCTCAAGGCAAAGAATACCAGA
>NW_006922440.1:494674-497264 GCF_000298275.1 Orycteropus afer afer
TGAAGTTGTCAAGGAATTCACATTGCTTGTTTCTACAATCGATGCCAATGGAAGCAGCAGTCAGGACATTAGATGACCTGTAGCACTGGGCAGGTTGGCCTTGAGGGAACTCTTTCAAGTGCTGAGGAGCAAGGATGTCTCCTTGAGAACTAAGGTGCTTCTGACCCAAGCCATGATATTTTCAATCACCTCGTATGCATGTGAGAGCTGGGCAATGAATAAGGAAGACCAGAGAAGAGTCGATGCTTTTGAGTTGTGGTGCTGGCAAAGAATGCTGAAAGTACCATGGATTGCTAAAAGAACTAACAGATCTGTCCTTGAGGAAGTGCAGCCAAAATGCTCCTTGGAAGTGAGAATGGCCAGACTTCGTCTCACCTACTTTGGCCATGTTGTCAGAAGAGACCATTCCCTGGAGAAGGATGTCATCCTTGGTAAGGTGGAGGGTCCACCAAAGAGGGGAAGGCCTTCAACGAGATGGATTGACACAGTGGCTGCAACGATGGGTTCAAGTATAGCAGGGATCATAGAGCTGGCGTGGGATTGGGCAGTGTTTTGTTCTGCTGTGCATGGGGTTGCTATGAGTCAGAAACAACTCGACAGTACCTAACAACAACAACAATAAAAACAAGATGCAATATTGTTGACTTTGATGTGGGGAAAATGCAGAACTGTTTCACTTTTATCCATGTGATTCATTAAGAATCATGTTTTTAAAATATGTGTTTGAAGCGTTTTTTTATTCTGTATTATTGCTTTGGCCACGTGGCTCTCATGACTTTCAGTGTACCAGATTCCCAGCTCCCTGAAATGAGGGGCGAGAAGCTCTGAAGTTACAGCACGTTTTTTGTTCCATGAGTGCAATACTGCATCATTCACATTTTTAATGGAATGGATTTTATACCATCTGTGTATGTTTGCAAATATTAAGTTATTACATGTTTTAAAATGAGCATTTTTCTTTCTAAATTTTATGTTTGCAAATATATTTTTAAAATAAGATTTCAAAACCAAGTTTTAGCACCTACTAAATTTAAAAAGTCGGGGCCGACTCGACTCATAGCGACCCCTCCTTGGGTTTCCCAGGCAGTATCACTACGGAAGTAGGATTGCCCAACCTTCCTTCTGGGGCTGACTCGATGGCAAAACAACAACAACAAATTTAAAAAATAATACAGCCAGTTGCCATCGAGTTTATTTCAATTTATGGTGACCCCATGTGTATCAGAGTAGAACTGGGTTACTTAGGGTTTTCAATGACAGATTCCAAAAGATGGAAGCAAATTGCTAGGCTTATTTTACAAGGCATCTTTGAGTGGACTCAAATCTTAAACCTTTCAGTGAGAAGCTGAGCTCATTAACCATTTGCATCATCCAGGGATTCCAAATAATGAGATAGTACCTATGAACTCAACCTTTTTCTGTTTTTTTTTTTTCCCCCAATGAATAAAGCACAATGTTTTTCATGTATTGAGGACCTGTCTTTGTCTCTAGTGATGCTGTAAGAGAAATACCACAAGTGGATGGTTTAACAAACAGGAATACATTCTCTTACATTTTAGGAGGCTTCAAGTCCAAATTCAGAATCCTGGCTCTAGGGGCTGGGTGAAGAACCCTCTATCCTGGGTTTCAGCTCTGCCTCCTGCTCCCAGTCCACTGGAGCTAGAGGCTTTTTCTAAATCAATCAGCTTCAGGTTGCTGAGGCTGACAAACTCAAGATCCACAGGTAAAATAACACAATCCCAAGATGACCAGTCAACATGGCAGACCACTTGTTCAACAGCAGGAACAATCCTATTATTAGCAGGCAATACAGTAGACCACTGGTTCAAGTCCAGGAACTAGGGATGAAGTCTTAGCCAATTCCAGGAGCCAAATGTGCCAAAAAGCTAGAGACATTCCTCAAAGCTTCTCCTTATCCACTGGAAGGAGGCCACACTCTGAAGACAACTACTTAGCTGTGCACAGTAGACTCCACCATAGACATGATTATAATCTCTTCAAGGGTAATGTTTTGATTCTCAGTGTCGCTCAAACAGAAAATACCACAAATGGATGGTGTGGTTGTTAAATTTGTATGTCAATTTGGCAGGGCCTGTTGAGTGGCTGGGAAGCTGGTGGTAGTTTTTCCCCATGATAAGACTGGCAATCAGCTCCATGGTGGATCTACCACATGCAGCTGAGTAGCTACCTTTGGGATGTGGTCTGCTTCCTGCATATAAGGAGACACCTTGGGAATGGTCTCTAGCCTATGGCACGCTTGGACCCTGCATGTAGCCATGTCATTTTTCAGCAGCCTGCCATGCTCTGCTGACCTTGGGACTTACAATGGACTTAAAATAATGGCCTGCCATGTGATTTGGTAACATTGGGACTTTGCCTTTTTACTTTCCAAACTTGGGGCTTCTCAGCCTCAGCAGCCAGCAGCTGAGTGAAGATATGTCCCTAGCTCCTATGAGCCGGGAGCAGGAGGCAGAGCTTGACCCCAAGGTTGAGGGGATTTCACCCAGCTCTTAGAGCCTGGCACTTTGAACTTGGACTTCTAGCCTCCTGAACTGTAAGAGAATAAACTCCTGTTTGTTCAAGCCATCCC
>NW_006922440.1:498181-501321 GCF_000298275.1 Orycteropus afer afer
ACCAAAAAGCTAGAGACCTTTCTCAAAGCTGTTTTCTTATGTACTGAAAGAAGACCACATCTCTGAGGCAGCTACTCAGCTTCTCTGGTAAATTTCACCATGGAGTTGATTACTAGTCTCATCATGGGAAATAACTACATCTAGCTGCCCAGTAACTCGAAACCAGGCCCAGCCAAGTTGACACAAACTTAACTCCCATATGGAATGACTACATCAAGCTTCCCAACAACTCAAACTACAGTCCAACCAACTTGACACACAATCTTAAAGACCACAGTACCTAATCTGTTCTACAGTATTCTGTGGAGTTGAGATAAAACTGCAACTAAATCAAGTTGCTGGTGCTAAAATACCTAGCATTCTATTGACAACTCATAGACAATAAACAAATAAGTTGTGTTGCTGTTAGGTGCCAAAAAGTCAATTCTGACTCATAGCAGCAGTGTGTACAACATAATGAAGCACTACCTGTTCCTGAATCATTGTCACAATCCTTGCTATGCTCGAGTCCATTGTTTCAGCCACCATGTCAATCCCTCTCACTGAGTGTCCCCTTTTTTGCTGACTCTCTACTTTACCAAGCATGATATTCTTCTCCAGGGACTGGTCCCTTCTAACAACATGACCAAAGTAAGCAAGATGAATTCAGACCATTCTCACTTCTAAGGAGCATTATGCCCTAATTCTTCCAGGACAGATTTGTTTGTTCTTCTGGTAGTCCATGCTATCTTCAATATTCTTCACGAACACCACAATTCAAAGGCATAAATTCTTCTTCAGTATTCTTATTCATTGACCAGGTTTCATATACAAAGCTGCACTTCACATCCAAAGGGCTCTTTACTAGCCCTTTTTTTAGAACCAAAAATCTACTATCATGGAATCAATTCTGACTCATAGTGACCCTATAGGGCAGAGTAAAACTGCCCCATTGGGTTTCTAAGACTGCAAATGTTTACACAACCAGCCTGCCACATCTTCCTCCCCCAGAGCACCTAGTGGATTTGAACCACTGATCTTCTGGTTAGCACACAAGTGCTTTAACAACTACACCACCATGGCTCCTTTATTACTCATCATTGTTGTTAGTTGCTGTCAAGTTGGGTCCTACTCATAGTGGACTTATTTACAACAGAACAAAACACTGCCCAGTCCTGCACTAGCTGCACAATCCTTGCAATGCTTGGGCTCATTGTTGCAGCCACTGTGTCATTCCATCTCATTGAGGGTCTTCCCATTTTAAACTGACCCTCTACTTTATTAATCATGATAGCCTTCTCTAGGGACCAGTCTCTTCTGACAACTTGACCAAAGTACATGAGATGAAGTCTGGCCATTCAATCTTCTAAGAAGTTTTCTGGCTGGACATCTTCTAAGACAGATTTGTTCACTCTTCTGGCACCCTATGGTATTTTCAGTATCCTTCGCCAACACCAGAATTCCAAGACATCCACTCTTCTTTGGTCTTTCCATATTCACTGTCCAGCTTTCACATTCATATGAAGCAATTGGAAATACCATGGCTTGGGTTAGGCATACCTTAGTCTTCAAAATGACATCTTTAATCTTTAACACTTTTGAAGCAGATTTCCCCAGTGCAATACAACCTCTGATTTCTTGACTGCTGCTTCTATAGATGTTGATTGTGGACCCAGGTAAAATGAAATATTTTACAACTTCAATCTTTTGTCTATTTATCATGATGTTACTTAAGGGTGCAGTTATGAGGAGTTTTGTTTTCTTTATGTTGAGGTGTATTCCATACTGAAGACTGTAATCTTTGGTCTTCATCAATAAGTGCTTCAACTCACCTTCACTTTCTGCAAGAAGATTGTGTCATCTCCATATTGCATATTGTTTATGAATCTTCCTCCAATCCTGATGCCAAGTTCTTCTCATATAGTTCAGCTTCTTGGATTATCTGCTCAGCATACAGATTGAAAAAGTATGGTGAAAGGATACAACCCTGATCCACACCTTTCCTGATTGTAAACCATTCAGTATCCCTTTTTCTGTTCAGAAAACAGCCTCGTGGTCTATGTATAAGTTCTTCATGAGCACTATTAAAAGTTCTGGAATTCCTATTCTTCTTAATGTTATCCATAAATTGTTATGATCAACACAGTCAAATGTCTTTGCATAGTCAATGAAACACAGGTAAACATCTTTCTAGTATCCATCACTTTAAGCCAAGGTCCATTTGACATCATTAATGATATCCCTTGTTCCACATCCTCTTTTAATCCCAGCTTGAAGTTCCTTGTCAATATATTGCTACACCTGTTTTAAATTATCTTCAGCAAAATTTTATTTGGTGTGAAACTAATAACATTGTTCAGTAATTTCTGCATTCCGTTGGATCACCTTTCCTTTCAATGAGCATAAATATAGACCTCTTCCAGTTGGTTGAACAGGGAACTCTCTTCCAAATTTCTTGGCACAAGTGAATAAGCACTTCCAGCACTGCATCTATTTTTTTTTTAAATGTCTCAGTGGGTATTCTGTCAATTCCTGGAGCCTTGTTTCTTGCCAATTCCTTCAATGGAGCTTGAACTTCTTTCAGTATCATTGGTTCTTAATTACATGTTACCTCCTGAAATGATTGAGTATAAACCAAATATTTTTGGTATTGTCATTGTGTATTCTTTCCATCTTCTTTTGATGCTTCCTGAATCATTCAATATTTTGCTCATAGAATTCTTCAGTATTGCAACTCGAGGCTTGATTTTTTTCTTCTATTTTTTCAGGTTGAGAGAAGACTAGTGTGTTCTTCCCTCTTGATTTTCTAATTCTATGTTTTTGCACATTTCGTTGCAATGCTTTACTTTGTCTTCTTGAGTTGTCCTTTAGAATCTTCTGTTCCACTCTTTTATTTCATCATGTCCTCTTTTCACTTTAGCTACTTTCCACTCAAGAACTAGTTTCAGAGTCTCTTCTGACATCCATTTTGGTCTTTTCTTCATTTCCTATCCTTTTAAAGACATTTTGCTGTCTTCATGTATGATATTATTGATATCTTCCCACAAGTCTTCTGGTCTTATTTCACTAGTGTTCAGTGTTTCAAATCTATTCTTCAGATCCTCTCTTAATTCACGTGGAATATAACCAAGGTAATATTTTAGCTCTATCCATTAGGGAAA
>NW_006922440.1:502183-505113 GCF_000298275.1 Orycteropus afer afer
ATCTTTTTGTTATTGAGGTGTTGGAGGTTTCTACAAATTTTAGAGGTAAATCCATTGTCAGATATATAATTTTCAACAAATATGAATTTATTGATGCCATTTTATTATGTGCTTTTTTGTGGTGTTGATTTTTTTGTTCCATTTAATTTTCTGTGCCGAGCTCATTTTGTTTATGAATAGTGTTATGACTTCCTTCGTTGTTATTGTTTTTTTTATTTGCTAAATATTTGTACTGGTCCTCTTTTTATTTTGATGTGAAGGTTTATCACTTTTCTTTTAGGTTACTCTGTGATTTAGAATTTCTTCCCAAGTTTAGAACAGTCCATTCTATGTAGTAGTTGTCTTGACTTCCTTACCATTTAAAAGTTCTGTAACTACACAGTTTTTTTTCCCTCTTTTTGGTTTGTAGTTGTCTTCATTTATCAATTGATGTCTCTGGTACCTTGTTTATGATCTTGTAGGCTTATTTACTTTGGATAATTCTATAACTGGGTTGGTTTCCGGGTTATGTCATCATGTGTGTTAATGGTCAGTTATTGTTTGCTGTTGTTTGTTCTCTATACAAAGGACTGACTCGCTTTACCATCTCTTGTAAGGTTCATCTGGATTTAACAAATTCTCTTAATTTTTGCTTATCTAGAAGTGTACTAATTTCACTATATTTGAGGAACAGTTTTGCTGGGTATATAATTCTTGGTTGGAAATTTTTCTCTTTCAGGGTTTTATATATATATATCATCCCATTGTCTTCTCACCTGCATGGTTTCTGCCAAGAAATTGAAGCTTATTCTTATTGGTTGCCCTTTGTAGGTAACTTTTCATTTTTTCTGTGTTACTTTCAGGATTCTTTCTTTGTCTTTGGTTTTGATGAGTTTGATGATGATATCTGTTGGTGATTTTCTTTTGGGGTCTATCCTGTTTGGGGTTGGTTGGACTTCTTGAATGGATATATTCTCATATTTCATCATACCCAGAAAATTCTCTTCCAAAAAATTTTCAACAATATTTTCTGTGATTTTATCTGTCTCTTCCATTTCTGGAATTCCAATTACACGTAGGTTATTCCTTTTGATGGTATCCCACATGAACTTTAGGCTTTCTTCATTTTGTTTTGATATTTTTTCCTGATGGATCCCTTTCCAAAGAATTATTGAGGTATTTTCCTTCAATCTCACTAATTCGGTCTTCCATTGATTCAATTCTATTCCTTTGCCTATTCAGTGAGTTATCTATTTCTGAAAATTTAGTATTAATCTTCTGGATTTCTGTCTGCAGATTTTGCATTATTTCTAATTTTTCATTTATTTTGTCATTTTGTTCTTATATTGCCTTTTGAAATTGTTCTAGGGTATATTCTTTGTTTTCCTCAATTTTGTCAGTTTTTTCCTTGATCTGTCTCTCAATTTGTTGAAGGTACCTAAATGTAATTCTTTTGAATTCCTTCTCAGGGAGTTCCAATGCTGCATCTTCCTCAGGGCTGTGTTTTGGGTCTATATCCTGGTCCTTTGTTTCTCCTGCTTTATCTTGCTGCTTTGTGTGGACTGTGATGCTCTGTGGTCTCCAAGGCATTGTGACATTTTTGTATTTATATTTAATTGGTGATCGTATGTTGAAGGGACTTGCCCACAATTTTCATTTTCTTTGTTTTGCTTTTATGTTATCTATATAATCAGAGTACTGTGCTGTGCTCCTGTATTTGCTAGTTTTCAGCATTTATACACTCACCACCTGTCCCCTTTCCTGTTGTCTGCCTCCTGCCATTGTCTGTCCCTGCCATGCTTGGCAAACAGAACCTATTCTTAGGTCCCTGGAATCCAAATGAGAATGCTGTCACTTTAAAGTCCAAAATGGCCACGACTTGTAAACAATCAAATTGGTTGTGCCCTTGGTCACTTTAAATATCCAAAATGGCTGCCACTTGTAGACCTTCAAAATGGCTACTTCCTTGGTTACTTTAAATATCCAAAATGGCCACCATGTGCAAACAATCAAAATGGCTGCACCCTCTGTACAGCCAAAAATCCACATCTCAGGTTGTCTTCCACCTGTGGTTTCCTTTCTTAGTCATGGGTCACCAGCACAGTCATCCTTGCAGCCCTTGGCAACTAGGGTTGATCTTTAGGTCTATTCTCAGGTCCCAACACCACTTGGAAATGTTCAGGCTGTTGGTCCTGTCAGAGTAGCTGACAGTCCACTGCTCTGACCATCTCTGTACTCACTGTTTTCATTCAGATTTTCCACTAGTTGGTGCCTGATCCACTTCTGTATACTTCCTTTCAAAGTTCAGGGCTTCAAGATTATCTTCTGTTTCTCTGTCAATTGGTTTCTCTTTTCTTTGTTGAAGAAGGTCTGTGGAGCTTGTCTGACTATTCTGTCATCTTACCAAAAGTGTGTTAGCGAACATTTAGAGCAGAACCCTTATCCATTGCTAGTTGGAATGAAAAATGGTACAGCTACTGAGGAAAAGAGTTTTGCTGTTCCTCAAAAAGTTAAACAATTCTGAAATGTCACTCTTTGTATACACACAAAAGTTGTGAAAGCAGCAACCCTAAGAGACATATGTACACCAACATTCATTGTAGCATTCTTCATTGATCAGGTTTCCAAAGCCATTCCAAAGTAGAATATTGCTATGAAAATTTTCCTAAGCTGAAATGGTGTAAAGCAAAGAAGCAATTAACATTAATTTTTATGGGAAAATATTTTGAGGGAAAGGTGGCAGAATAGGCAGAAGCTACACAGACCATCTGCACCAAAACAATTAGAAACCAATTGAAACTGAAACAGAAGATGATTCTGGAACCCTCGGCCTTGAAAGGAAGTGTAAAGAAGTGGGATAAATACCATCTAGTAGAAGAACCAGGAGCTCTGGTAGCATAGTGGCTAAAGCACTTGACTGCTAACCAGAAGGCTGGCGGTTCAAACCCACC
>NW_006922440.1:505998-507751 GCF_000298275.1 Orycteropus afer afer
ATCCATTTTGCAAGTTTTCCCTATTCTTTTACTCTTCCTCTTTTCTCTCATTCCTCCCTCCCCTGATATTAAGTTTTTTTCTTCTCTTTTTTGCATTTTGTTTATTTTATCCTTTTTAAATATATGTTGAAAACTTGTCTTATAATTTATTGTATTTCTTTTTTTTGTTATTATTCCTGTTTGTTTATGCAGTTTGTTTTTTGTTCTCTCCTTATTTTTATTTTTTGTCTAACTGACTGGGAGACAGCAACCATTCCCATACAATCCAACTATACTTGCACTTACTGCAACCCCACCCACTGAATGAGGGCCACCACTTGCTTTTGAAACAACTGATCAAAGATAGACAAAAGCCAAAACCAGCCCAAATCACCTTCAACAGCTCTTTGTGAACAGCTAACAGAGATCTGTGCACATACTCTCATTCTCTATCACACCCACCAAGAGAGACAGGATGAGTGCATAAGTGCTAACAGCTAGTGAATAGGAGAGCACACTACCCTGCTCACACAGATACATCAAAAAAAAAAAAAAGGAAAAAAAATCTTGCTAAAATCACACTAACATACAACCACAAATTAAACAGAAATATGATAACACCATAATGTCTCAGAGACAACAGACCTTCACAGTTCACACAAAAACAATCAAGAGAAAGTAGTGGACACAAGAACCAGGATACAAACTCAGAAAACATCCCTGAGGAAGGAGCACCACTGGAACTCCCTGATAGGGAATTCAAGAAAATTATATTTGGATATCTTCAATGGATTGAGAGGCAGATCAAGGAAAACACTGACAACATAAAGGAAAATACTGACAAGAAAAAGGAAAACACTGACAAAATTAAGGAAAATACAGATAAAGCTCTGGAACAGTTTAAGAAAACAATACAAGAACAAGTTGACAAAATAAAAGAAAATAGAAACAATATAAAAACAACAAACAGAAATTCGAATGATTAGCAGTTAAATAAATATTTGGCAAATACTAAAACAACAGCTATGAAGGAGATGATAACACCATTCATAAACTAAAATGAGCTCAGCATAGAAAATTATATGGAACAAAGAAATCAACAATATCATGAAAAACCACATAATAAAATGAATCAATAAATTCATACTTGTTGATAATTACAGTGAATATCAGTGGATTAAATGCACCACGCAAGAGACAGAGAGTTGTCGATTGGATAAAGAGAGATATTGAAGATATTGAAGAAAAACATGACATTTCAATATGCTGTCTACAGGAGACTCACTTTACACACAAAGACAAAAATATACTAAAAATCAAAGATTGGAAAAAGATATGCCAAGCAAATGGCAACCAAAAAGGGCAAGAGTGGCAATATTAATTTCTGATAGAGTTTAAGGCAAAAATGACCATAAGAGACAAGGAAGGGCATTATATAATGATTAAAGGATCAATTGAAGAAGAGGAAATAATCATAATAAATATCTATGCACCAAATGAAAGAGCCCCAAAGTACATAAAGCAGACATAAACACAATTTAAAAAAGAAATAGATGACTCCACAGTAATGGAAGGAAACTTTAATACACCACTTTCAATAAAAGATAGAAGAACTGAAAAGAAACTCAACAAAGGTGCAAAAGAACTAAACAATACAATCAACTAACTTGACTCTATAAAGATATACAGAGCACTTCACCCAACAAGAGCAAAATATACATTATTTTCCAGCATACATGGAACATTCTCTAGGATTGACAATATGTTAGGCCAC
>NW_006922440.1:508245-509922 GCF_000298275.1 Orycteropus afer afer
CATAGCAGGCCATTAATTCAAGTCCATTGTAAATCCCAAGGTTGTCAGAGCATGGCAGGCTGCTGAACAGTGACACAGCTACATGTAGGGTCAAGTGTTCCATAAGCTGAAGACCATTCCAAAAGCAGCTACTCAGTGGCTACAATAAATCCCATTATGAGGTTAATTACTAATCTCACCATAGAGAATAATTACATTCAGCTGCCCAGCCACTCAACTAGGCACAGCCAAGTTGACACACAAACGTAACTACCACAGCATCTTCTCAAATCACAATGCTATGAAATAAAAAATCAACACTAGGAAGACTGACAGAAAAAGAGCAAATGCATGGAAGCTGAATAACCTCCTCCTCAAAAACGATCAGGTAATAGAAGAACCAAGTAAGAATGAGAAGATAACATACCAAATCTTTGGGACACAGCAAAAGCAGTGATCAGAGGATAATTTTTAGCGATCGATGCATACATCAAAAAAGAGGGAAGAGACAAAATCAACACCTTACCCCAACATCTCCAACAAGAAAAATTAATGCACTTGAATTATGGTGTTTGTCAAGAACATTGACTATACCATGGACTGCCAGAAGAACAAAAATTTCTAGAAGTACAGCCAGAATGCTCTTTAGAAGTGAGGACAGTGACATTTAGTCCCTCTTACATTGGTAATTTTTTCCAGAGGAACGAGTCCCTGGAGAAGTGTGTCATGCTTGGTAAAGAAGAAGGTCGGCATAAAAGAAGATCCTCTTTTGTTACAGAAGTTTTCAAGGTTTCATCTCAGTCTGTGTTAGTTTAGGTAAGTAGTGTGTTTCTAGAAATCTGTCCATTTCTTCTAGATTTTCAAATTTTTTGGAGTATAGTTCCTCATAGTATCATGATATTATCCTTTTTATTTCTATTGGTTCTTTTGTGGTATCACCCCTTTTTTTGTTATTCATGTTATTTATATTTTCTCCTTCTTTTCCTTTGTTGAGTTTGCCACTGCTTTGTCAATTTTATTAATCTTTTCAAAGAACTGATTTTGAGTCTTCTTGATTTTTTCTATTGTCTATTTACCGTTTCATTTATTTCTGCTCAAATTTTTATTATTTCTTTTCTTATGGTGACTGTATCACAACATCCCCAATCCATTTTTAATAGATGAGGCATTAGCTCGTGTCAAGATACCAGAAACCATGACATTGATCCAAATGAAAAATATCACTTTCATTTAAACTTATGAGCTTTAATACAGTGAGTGTCACAACATTTTGTAGATGTTTACTGAGGTATAGCAATCTATTAGGGAAATAAATGATTTCAAAGCACTTAAGTCACATTAAAGCAACAATGTTTTAAATCCTCAAATATGATTTAAAAGAATACAGCATCACTCCAAGATGGCAGAGTAAAAAGCTACATGTTCCCATCACCAAAATAAATATTAAAATAAATAAATAAATAACAACAACAACAACTATAAAATGTAGAAATCTTAGAACTAATCTTCTCAGAACACTGATAACAGAGGTTCACATCAACCAAGTGAACATTTATCGAGAAAGAGGTAATATAAAAAGAATGATAGAAAAGTGCATAGGTTTTTGTTACTAGTCACTCATAGATCAAAGAACATGGAGTAACCCTTTGCCTTCCTGTCCCTGCTCTTGGTGCTTGGGGCCTGGGCCTGGCACTGGAC
>NW_006922440.1:511187-512237 GCF_000298275.1 Orycteropus afer afer
CCGAGTGGTGGTAGGATCTAAAAATTAACCTAAAAATCACCCTGCTAGCCAGGGACTGCACTGACTATGCATGGTGGCTGGGGAACAAACAGATAAGGTGAAAAGAAAGATGGGGTGAGTTGTGGACTTTTGCCGGTCCGGAGGTCTCCGCCATTTTGTAGGCTTAAAAAGCGGCTTGACTACTTTGGATATTTAAAGAGACAGCACTCTCGCAGAATGCTGTGGTGGTAGGACTTAAGAATTAACCTAAAAATCACTCTGCTAGCCGGGGACTGTCCGGAGGACTGTGCACGGTGGCTGGGGAACAAATGGAGAAGGTAAAGAGAAAGGTGGGCTGAGCTGTGAACTTTTGCCGCTCTGGAGGATGCTGCCACTTTGAAGGTTTAAAAAGCAGGTTGAATATTTTGGATATTTAAAGAGACAGTGCTCTCGCAGATTTCTGGGGTTTAAGATCACATTCTGCTTTCCAGCAACCCCAAGGACACTCGAGGCCTGCAAGACTGAAAAGGTAGAACATTCTTCTGGTTACTACACCCTACACCTACTTGGTGAACGGAGGTGTGGCCATCTCCACTCCCACCTACCTTCTGGGCCCACAAGAACTTCATCACAGTCTGTGTGCTCAGACGGAGCCTGGGTACCCTACGCAGTCCCCCACCGATTTTTTTCTTTTTTCATTTTTATTTTCTTCTTTTTCTTTCTTTTTAATTTTTTTTCTTTTTCACTTTCTTTTTCCTGGTGATAAGTTTCCTTTTATTTGTCCGTTTCAAACCAACTAATATTATTAATACCTTTGTCCTTTTTATTATTATACTTAATCTTCCCCGACCAGGTCCTAGTTTTTAGCAGTTTTCTTTTCCCTGTGCCTGGGTGAAATTCTGTCCCCCCACCCCCAATTTAAGGGGTTGTTTGTTTGTTTGTTTGCTTTGTTTTCCCCGTTTTTTTTTCTCGTGACTAACCCCATTCCTTGTTTTACTTTTTGAAATCTTCCTATTTATTTCTTCATATATTATTCTCCTTCCCTATTTTTTTTTCTTTTTTTTTCTTAGT
>NW_006922440.1:524406-526009 GCF_000298275.1 Orycteropus afer afer
CTATTATTTACCCATTATTTCCTTGGCTACAACCTCTCAAGCTATGAGTGCATCTATAATTTGGGTGAGCAGTTTGCACTGAAGATGAAGTTTGTGGACCCTTTGTTTGATGACCAAGTGATAGATTCTCTGACAGCAAAGATCATCCTGCTTGAAGGGATCAAGACTATCCAGATGGACAGTCCTTATGAAATCAGCCATGCCTCAGACAAGGTATATTACACTTAAAAAACCAAACTCACTGCCATCAAGTCGGATCCAACTCATAGTAACCCCTCCTTGGTTTCAGAGGCAGTATAACTACAGAAGTAGATTGCCAAACCTTCCTTCTGAGGAGTGGCAGGTGGGTTTGAACTGCCAGCCTTCTGGTTAGTAGTCAAATACCTTAGGCACTATGCTACTGGAGCTCCCACATTACACTTACATGGTCACATTTGGTTGTCTTTTGATTGTTGCCTACAGAAAACTTAGGTAGAACACCACATTCAGGACATCATGTTCCTGAATTGAACAAGGTCTTCTTGCTGCAGGAGCCCTTGTTGCTGTTAGCCATCGAGTCATTTCCAACTCATAGTGACCCTATAGGACCCATAGTATTTCCAAGACTATAAGTCTTTGCAGAAGCACAATGCCTTATCTTTCTCACATGGAGTGCGTTGTGGGCTCAAACCATCAACCTTTTGTTTAGCAAAATACAAATACATTACTCAGCAGCCAAATACATTAATCACTGCACCATCAGAACTCCTCCAAAAGATTTCAGCTACTTAATAATTCTGAAATTATTTTCAAGGCATAACCATGAAATTTACAATTCCATTATATTCAATTAATCTATGCGTCTGTTAAGAGAAAGATGATGTTTAAATCATGCTTGTAATATGTACTGAGATTGTCAAGGGAAAAATGATGATTACTATATGTTTGTCTTTTTCTTTGTTTTGACCAAAGACTATAAACAACATGGAAGAGTATTGGCAAACATAAGAATTATCACACCAAAAATATAAACTATTAAATGCAAGCATATTATGACAAGGAGCAACAAGTGAGATAAATGATCTTATTGGCATGAATGTATAACTTAAAACTGATATTTGTTAATTAGGATCACAGCTTCTTTTCAATTAATACTTTTGAAGGGCACCAAATATGACATTGTTTAGCTTTCTCCTCTTTAGCTGGCTCTTGAAAAGTTCTTACTTTTCAATTGGAGACACTGATCTCCAATTAATTAATGAATTTTCAAAAACAAATTAAATGAAAATATCAATTTTATGAAACCACTCACCATCAGATCTTGGGATAAAAATGAAGAAAATTATACTATCATTAAAGTTTCATGTTTAAAGACTATGTTCACCCAATGGTTGCACATTAAAATATGTAGGTTATATGCCATTGAGTGGTTTATAACTTACACGGACTGTAGAGAAAATAATTGAATATAGTTTTACTGATAATAGCTGTGGAATTTTAAAAATGCACTAAAGAAATCATGGAGAATGTTAAGACTTTAAAAAATATTGTACTTAAAATAATCAAAATTAATTTTAAAATGCATACATAATTATGCCATATTACAAAAAAATATGATATTTAT
>NW_006922440.1:526254-534452 GCF_000298275.1 Orycteropus afer afer
ATATTAAATTAATGAAGAAATTCTTCTTTCAGTTTATGAAATAGAGGAATTTTAGAAATTGTAAAAATCACAGGGTAAAAATGGATAACCAAAGTCCAAAGAATAGAGAAAATTCCTGACGGACCAAAAGAAAAAAAGGGAGCAACTTTCAATGCAATATGTAGTAAAGTGAACAGAAACTTGCCAGAAAATGGGGGCCAAAATGTAGACATTTTAAATTAGAGCTCTTATTATTTAATGTGACATCTCAGCAACTATTGAGCGTTTTAAAATTTTCAGTAGAGTCTTTAGATTTAATGCCCATATAGGGAGAGAATGTAAAGTCTCAAGCTGATATATAATGGCAATGGAGCTGAGAACTCTTTTAAAATTTGAATCTTATAAAGCTTTATGCAATAAAAAGTCTACCCACCAACACAGAGAAGCTTGTTTATCTTGCCTTGTGTTCTGGCTGTAATAAAAATATCCTCTGTGAATTTTTAAATAGATTTCATTTATAAGAACATTTTCAAGTTTACAAAAAATTAATAAATAAAAAAGTTCAGAAACTATATAGAGTTCCCATATGCCAGCCCCTCTAAGAATTTTTATTTATAGGTACAACATTACAAAAGTTTGTGTTTCAATTTTTTTTTTATTTCCACATGGACTGGGAAACACCAAGCTGATAACTAGATTGAGACTAGTTTGATACATGAAGATCAGAAATAAATTGTAGTGTCTACCAGAAGCAAAAAAAGAAAAAAAAAATCCTTCAAGTGATGAGAATGAGATTCCTCCATTTAAAGTGTCCCTATATATTTTGTATCCAAAATTGATAGCACAACAAATGAAATAATCCACTATCAAAATCAGCTGGTATAAAAACCACAGAAAACAGACCCTAAGAACTTTATATGATAGAAAACATATTCTAAAAATATTAACAACCTTGGAAACACTATTGGTAAGTTCTACTCTGAGTCAGCATAGACCCATGGCATTACCTTTGTTTTGGTTTTAAATAAATGGGAACATATCAATGTTTATGGATTGAAAGATTTCATAGTTTAAGTTTTCAATACTGCAAAAAGTGATCTATAGACTCAATGTAATTGTTATAAATATTCAAACAATGTTTGCTACAGAAATGGAAAAGCTAATCTTCAAATTCATATGGAATTGCAAAAAGCTGTGACAACCCAAAACAATCTTGAAAAAAAAGAAAAATAGGAGAACTTACATGTCCTAGTTTCAAAATATACTACAAAACTACAGTAATCAGTTATTGGAGAAAAGATTGTAGTTGTTACAGATTTCATATTACTTGGTTCCCCAATCAGCACGAATGGAAGCAGCAGTCAAGAAATCACTGGGCAAATCTCCTTCAAAAGACCTTTAAATTGCTGAAGAGTAAATATTTCTCTCTGAAGACTAAGGTGTGCCTAATCCAAGCCATGGTATTTTCAATCCCTTCATATTCATGTGAAAGCTGGGTAATGAATAAGGAAGATTGAAGAAGAGTTGTTGCTTTTGAGTCATGGTGTTGCTGAAGAATACTGAAAGTACTCTGGACTGCCAGAAGAATGAACAAATCTGTCCTGGAAGAAGTGCAGCTGGAATGCTCCTTGAAAGTGAGAATGGTCAGACTTTGTTTCACCTACTTTGGTCATGTTGTCAGAAGGAACCATTCCCTAGAGAAGGTTATCATGCTTGGTAAGGTGGAAGGTCAGGGGGAAAAGGGGAAGACCTTCAATAGGATGGATTAACAAATTGGCTCAACAAAAGGCTTAGGTATAACAAGGATTGTGAGGCTGGCACAGGACTGGGTAGTGTTTCATTTTATTGTACACAGAGTCACTGTGAGTCAGAGATGACTCTACAGAACCTAATAACTACAACAGTAATCAAGCCAGTGTGTTCTGGTAATAAGGATAGACTTAAAGACCAGTGAGATACAGGCAGTCTTTGATTTACAATGGTGTTCCATTCCAATGACTCCTTCGTAAGTTGGTTCTGAAGTAAGTTAATTACCTCTTTTTTGTTGTTTTGTTTAATTATTATTGCCTTTTATTATCAGTATCTTTATAAATCTGATCTTTATTGTCTTTGGGGTTAGAAAAAAATACATATAAACTTCATATATGATGAAATCAGCAAATTATGTGCTATAATATTTTATGCAGTACCCACCAGCCACTCCTCGGAAGGAAGATGGGGCAATCTACTTCCGTAGTAATACTGCCTCGGAAACCCAAGGAGAGGTCGCTATGAGTTGGATCCAACTCGAGGGCACATAACAACAACAACAACAACATATTACTAATGATAAGATATACAAGAAAAACGGATGGCCATAAGTGCTGTTCATTGTAATTCAAATATGCCAAAAGTTGTGACTACCAGTAGAAATGAGAATTGAGAAATAAACCTATACATCTATGGACAATTTTTGACAAAGGTGCCAAGTCCATTCAATAGGGAAAGAATAGTATCTTCAATAAACAGCACTGGGACAAATAGATTTCCACATGCAAAAGAATGAAGTTGGACTTACCTGTCAAATATTCAAAAATTAACTCAAAATGGGTCAATGAGCTAAAACCAAAAAAAAGGTAAGGGTAAAACTTAATGACCTCATTTTTACCAATGAGTTCTAAGATATATCACCAAATTCCAAGCAATAAAACAAAAATAAAAGAACAAAATTAGACTTACTCAAAAATGAAAATTTTCATACATCAAAGGATTTTATCAAGAAACTGAAGAAAAACCTCCAGAATGGGAGAAAATATTTGGTGATTATAAATCTGATATAGGAGCTCTGGTAGCATAGTGGCTAAAGCACTTGACTGCTAACCAGAAGGCTGGCAGTTCAAACCCACCAGGCACTCCTCGGAAGGAAGGTTGGGCAATCCTACTTCCGTAGTGATACTGCCTCAGAAACCCAAGGAGGGGCCGCTATGAGTTGGGGCCGATTCAATGGCACATAACAACAACAACAACATATCTGATATGGGTTTGATATCTAAAATATATTTTAATAAACTCCTACAATTCAACAACAAAAAGACTAACAATGTGATTTAAAAATGTGCAAAGGACTTGAATAGGCATTTCTCTAAAAAAGATTTACAAATGGCCATTAAACCCATGAGAAAATGCTCAACATCAATAGTCATCAGAGAAATGCACATGAAAACCACAGTGATATAGCACTTCACACACATTACAATGGCTATTATCAGAAAAAGAAATCAAGTGTTGATAATGATATGGAGAAATTAAAACAATTTGGCATTGCTGGTAAAGTTGTAAAATGGTACAGCTGCTATGGAAACAGTTTTCCAGTTCCTCAAAAAATTAAACATGGAATTATCATGTGACATATCAATTCCACTCTTAGTTTTATACTCAAAAAACTTAAAAATAGGGTCTCAGATACTTCTTCACAAATTATCCTTGCAGCATTATTTATAATAGTTAAAATGTAGAAAAATATGAATAGATAAATGGAAATACAAAACGTTGTCTATACATACAATGGAATATTATTCAGCCATAAAGAGAAATTACATTTTGATATATGCTGTGACATAAAATTGAAAACATTATGCTTATTGAGGAAGTCAGATACAAAAGGACACATGTATGAACTCACTTATATGAAATTCTTATAATAGGCAAATGCTTAGAAACAAGTTTTTTTTTTTTTTTTTTTTTTTTTTTAGTGGTTACAAAGGGTTGAGGGGGAACAGGTGCTAAATTTCTGTTTTCTGAGATGAAAACTTTTGAAATTGGATATGGTGATGGCTGGAAAACAGGGTGAATGTAATTAATGCCACTGAATTTTCCACTTAAAATGGTCAAAAATTGCAAACTTTACTAGTTTTATTCCACCGCAATAAATTTTAAAAGAAGAAAACAAAAATCAATGGTATGATATTTTCAATGTATTTCATAAATATAACATCCAACATAAAATTCTGTGTACAGCTATTTCAAAAAATGTGCCAGTTACTTACCTAATCATTTTTACATGTTTCATATTTCGAGATCTAATGCTTGTCTTTGTGGCGGGGCAGGGGGATCTGAAATGTGGTGTTTCCCAGCGCTCAAAGAAGTTACATGTAAATTCTTACTGATGAGTTGTAAAGAAAAGAGTTTTGTGTAACTTCTGAGAAGGCTGCTTAAAGTGAGTCATTTTACCTGAGAGGTGTTATTTGTCTCTTTCTACATTTCTGCTTAAGGAAATGCACACATTTTATGGCTGGATCTTGAGCAACCATCTTGAACCATGAGGCTATGTTGAAAGTGGACATTACCTATTACCATACTGGTATAGAAAAAGGATTTTGCCTCTGGTCATGTTGTGCAGCCATCATCCCAAATTTGTTCTGACTATCACCTGCAACAGGATTTATGTGAAAATGAAATAAACTGATTTCTTATATAATCCATCATAATATATATTTTTTATTATGTATATCCAAACCATATATGTACTGATTCACTAACTATACTAGTATTCCATAATACTGATTTTTTAAAAAGACACATTATCAGTAACATTGAATTTTAAACCATGAGATAATAGTTAAAAAACCTGTGGCAGTATTACTTCAGGAAGAAGGATATTGAACTCAAAAGAAAGTAACAGATTAATAACATAATGTTGAGCACATAAACTGTGGGTAAATATAAATAAGATTTTAAAAACTAATGTTGAAAATGCCTAAGTTAACAGTTTTAAAATAAGGTGACTCTAAAAATTTTAGAGAGTCCCTGAGTGGCACAAACTGTTAAGTGTTCAACTAATAAACAAAAGATGATGGTTTTTATTCAACAAAAGGTTCTTCAGCACACAAGCCTTCTCCTGTAAAGGGTCAGAACTTGGAAAATTCTACGGAACTGTTCTACTCTGAAAACATGGGGTTGTCAAGAATTGGAACAAGCTTAATAGCAACTAAGAACAGTAAAAGTATTGGACAACTGTAATATCTAAAGCAAGGAAGAGTGATTAAAGGTTTCTAAAGTCTTTTTATTTTATAAAGACATGTAATTATATTAAATAATTAGTTTTGTTAAGTCAAATGTGCATGTTATTATAATAATAGTAATGAGTAAAATAGTAGAAATCAAAAGTATAACTACTGAACAAAGATAGTTTTTTAAAGGAATAAAAACAAAACAAATATACAATTAGAAATGGTACAAAATAGCAATTAGAAATCCCAAAGACCAACATTAAAAATTATGGAGATACATTTCCAGTAACATGGTGGAATAGGCAGAAAAGCTACACAGACCCTCTTCAACAAAGAAAAGAAAAGTCAGTTGAAAGAGATATAGAAGATAATCCTTGAGCCTTGAGCTTTGAAAGGAAGTATACAGAAGTAGATCGGGCAACAACTAGTTGAAAAATCTGAATGAAAACAGTGAGTGTGGAGATGGATGAAGCTGTAGACTGTCAGTTACTCTGACGGCACCAACAGCCTGAATATTTCCAAATGGTGCTGAGACTGAGAATTAACCTAAATATCACCTTTGGTCACCAAGGGCTTCAGGGACAACTGTGCTTGCAGCTGATGACTAGGAAGGGAAACAGCAAAGAGGAAGGCAACCTGAGCTGTGAACTTTAGGCTCTCTAGAAGGCACAGACATTTTAATTGTTTACAAGCCTCAGCCATTTTGAATATAAAGTGACTGAGGCTGCAGCCATTTTGAAAGTTTGCAAGAGGCAGACATTCTGGATATTTAAAGTGACAGCATAATCATTTGGATTCCAGGGACCTAAGAATAGGCTTCACTTGGCAAGTATGACAGGGACATAGGGGAGGCTGACAATGGGAAAGTAGAGAGTTGGTAAGTGTATAAGAGCTGCCACATAGAAAATAGAGGAGCGCAGTACCCTGCTCACCTGGATAACATCCAGGGAAAATTAAAATATTGGGCAAATCACTCCAACATACAATCACCAATTAAATATAAACACAAAAACCTCACAATGTCTTGGAGACAGCAGAACATCACAGTCCACACAAAGAAGCAATATAAAGCAGAAGATGTGAGGGACCAGGGTACAAAGCCCGAACACATCTCTGAGGACAAAGTAGCATTGAACACCCTGATAAAGAATTCAAAAGGATTATATTTAGGTACCTTCTATGGATTAAGAGACAGATCAAGGAAAACACTGACAAAATTGAGGAAAGCACAGAGAAAACCCTAGAACAATTTCAAAAGACAATACAAGCAGAAAATTATAAAATAAATGAAAAATTATAAATGATACAAAATCTACACACAGATGTCCAGAAGACTAATATTAAATTTTCAGAAATACATAGCACATTGAATGGGCAAAGGAATAGAATTGAACCAAGGGAAGACAGAATTAGTGAGATTGAAGACAAATATCTCAATACTTCTTTGGAAAGGGGTCAATCAGAATAAAGATCAAAACAAAATGAAGAAAGCCTAAGTTTCATGTGGGTTACCATCCAAAGGAAAAACCTATGTGTAGTAAGAATTCCAAAATAGTAAGAGATGAATAAAACCAGAGAGAATTGTCCAAGATTTGCTGAAAGAGAATTTCCCTGGTATGATGAAAGATGAGAATATATCCATTCAGGAAGTCCAATGAACCCCAAACAGGATAAACCCCAAAAGAAAATCACCAAGACATATCATCATCATGCTCATCAAAACCAAAGACAAAGAAAGAATTATGAGAACAGCATGGGACAAATGAAAAGTTACATACAAGGGGCAACCAATAAGGCTAACCTTGGATTTCTCAGCAGAAATCATGCAGGTGAGAAGAAAATGAGATGGTATATGTAAAACCTCAAAAGAAAAAAACAATAAATTCTAATCAAGAATTATATGCCAAGCAAAATTTTCCCTCAAATATGATGGTGAAATTAGGACATTTCCAGATAAGCAGAAATTAAGGGAATTTGTTAAAACCAGATCAATCTTACAAGAGATGCTAAAGGGAATTCCTTTTGAAAGAGAATCAACAACAGCAAACAACAACCAACCATTAACACATATCATGACATAACCCACAAACAAACCCAGTTATGGAAGTTTCTAAAGTAAATAAGTTAACAGGGAAACAGAGACATCAATTGACAAATAAGGACAGCTACAAACTAAAAAAAGAGGAAAAAATATTGTCGTTACAAACCTTCTAAATGGTGAGGAAGTCAAGAGAGTTGCAAGATAGAATGGAGTGTCCTAAACTCAGGAAGAAAATTATACATCACAGGGTAACCTCAAAGAAAAATGATAAAACTTCATACCATAATAAAAAAGACAAGCATAAATAATTAGCAAATGATCAAACAATAGCAACAAAGGAAATAATACGATCCATAAACAAAATGAGCTCAGCACAGAAAATTATATGGAACAAAGAACCCAGAAACACCATGAAAAACACATAACAAAAAGACAGCAACAAATTAATACTTGTCAATAAGTACAGTGAATCTAAATGGATTAAATGCACCACACAAGAGACTGAGAGTTCCAGAATGGAACACATCAATATGCTGTCTACAAGGGCACCATAGAGAGAAACACAAAAATAGACTAAAAATCAAAGGTTGGAAAAAGATATATCAAACAATGGCAACCAAAAAAGACCAGGAGTGGCAATATTCATTTCTGATCAAATTGACTTTAAGAAAAAAACCACCATAAGAGACAAGGAAGGACATTATGTAATGATTAAAGGATCAATCCAGCAATAAGACATAACCATAATAAATATCTTTGGACCCAATAAAAGAGCCCCAAAATACATTAACTAGACTCTAACAGAACTGAAAAGACAATTAGATGACTCCACAGTCATAGTAGGAGACTTTAATACACAACTTCCAATCACAGATAGAACAAGAGGAAAGAAACTCAACAAAGACAGAGAAGAACTAAACAATACAATCCCCCAACTTGACCTTATAAACATCTACAGAACACTTCACCCAACAACAGCACAATATCTATTCTTTTCCAGTGCACGTGGAACATTGTCCAGGATAGACTATTATGTTAGGCCATAAAACAAGCCTTGATAAATTTAAAAACATCTAAATACTTCCAAGCATCTTCTCAGACCACAATTTTATAGAATTAGAAATCAACAGAAGGAAGATCAACAGAAAAGAGCAAACACATGGAAAATGAACAACATCCTCCTTAAGAAA
>NW_006922440.1:534681-537027 GCF_000298275.1 Orycteropus afer afer
AGCAGAAATCAATGAAACAGAAAATAGAAAGACAATAGCAAAATTAAAGAAGACTAGAAGTTGTTTTTTTAAAAAGTTTAATAAAATTGACAAACCTCTGGCTGGATTTAACAAAGGAGAAGAGGGAGAAAATATAGCTAACATGAATAAGAAATGAATTGGGCGATCTCACAACAGAACTAACTGAAATAAAAAATATATCAAGATACTCTGAAGAATTAACTCCAACAAATCTGAAAATCAAGAAGAAATTGACAGATTTTTAGAAACACGTTACTTACCTAAACTAACACAGACTGAAGTGGAAAAATTGAACAGACCCATAACAAAAGAAGAAATTGAACAGTTCATAAAAAAATAACCAACAAAAAAGATCCTGGCCGAGACAGTTTCACCAGAGAATTCTACCAAATATTCAGAGAAGAACTGACACCAATCCTTCTCACACTATTCAAGAACACAGAAAATGATGGACTCACCCTAAATTTATTTTATGAAGCAAGAATAACCTTCATACCAAAACCAGGCAAAGACATCACTCAAAAGGAAAACTACAGACCAATATCCCTCATGAATATAGATGCAAAAGTCTTCTACAAAATCCTAGCCAAAAGACTCCAACAACATATCCAAAAAATAATATATTATGACCAATTGGGGTTCATATTAAGTACACAAGCATGGTTCAACATTAGAAAAACAATCAACATTATCCATCACAATAATAAAACAAAGGAAAAGAACCACATGATCATATCAATCAGTAAACAAAAAGCATTTGATAAAATCCAACATCCATTCCTGATCAAAACTCTCAGCCAAATAGTAATAGAAGGGAAATTCCTCAACATATTAAAGGCCATATATGCAAAACCAAGAGCCAACATTATTGTCAATGAAGAGAAATTGAAAGCATTCCCCCTGTGAGCAGGCACAGACAAGGATGCTCTATATCACCACTTCTATTCAATTTTTATTGGAGGTGCTAACCTGGGCAATAAAGCAAGAAAGGGAAATTAAAGGCATACAAATTGGTAAGGAAAAAGGAAAACGATCCCTGTTTGCTGACGTTATGATCCTATACATAAAAAGCCCAAGAGATTCAGGCAAACAAACAAAACTAAGCAAACTCCTGGAAATAATTGAGAGATTAAGCATAGTGGCAGGATACAAGATCAATAAAGAAAATCAGTTGGATTCCTCTACACCAGCAAAGAGATAGCTATAAAAGAAATAAGGAAATCAATACCGTTTACAATAGCTACCAAAAAAATAAAATACTTGGGAATAAATCTTACCAGGGACACAATTGTCCTGTAAAAGGAAAACTATGAACAACTACTTCAAGAACCAGAAGAGATCGACCTAAATGGAAGAACGTACCATGCTCGTAGATAGGAGTATTAAGCATCGTCAAAATGTCAATTCTACCCAAAGCAATCTATAAATTCAATGCAATCCTAATCCGGATCCTATCAACATTCTATAAAGATATGGAAAAAGTAATCACTAACTTTATATGGAAAAGAAAGAGACCTCAGATAAGCTAAGCACTATTGAAGAAGAACAAAGTAGGAGGTTTCAAATTCCCAGATCTCAAAACCTACTATATAACCACAGTAGTCAAAACTTCCTGCTATTAGTACAACAACAGACACATAGACCAACTGAGAACCCAGAAATATATCCATCAACCTGTGGTCAATTGATATTTGACAAAGGGCTGAAATCTATTCAATGGGGAAGAGATGGTCTCTAGCAAATGGTGCTAGCAAAACTGGATATCCATTTGCAGAAAAAAGAAACAAGATCTGTACTTCACATCATACATAAAAATAACTCCAGACAGATCAAATAACTAAATGTGAAACTTAAAACTGTAAAATTCCTGAAGGAAAAATTAGGGGTAAATTTAAGGGCCTTAATACATAACATTAACAGACTATCAAACACAACCCAAAATGCACAAACAGCAGAAGATAAACTAGATGAATGAGATCTTTTAAAAATTATTTTTTTTATCTGATTCCAAAGACTTCTCCAAAAGAGTAAAAAGAGTAAATAAGCCTACAAGACTGTAAACAAGGAACCAGAGACATCAATTGACAAATGAGAAAACTACAAAACAAAACGAGGGAAAAAATTGTGTAGTTACAGAACTTCTAGATGGTAGGGAAGTCAAGATAAAATGGACTTTTCTATATTTGGCAAGAACAGTATAAATCAGAGGGTAACCTCAAAGAAAAATATTAAACCTTCACATCAAAATAAAAAAGAAGACCAGCACAAATATTTAGCAAATACTAAAACAATAGCAATGAAGAAAGTGATAACACAATTCATAAA
>NW_006922440.1:537468-541697 GCF_000298275.1 Orycteropus afer afer
GAGAGATTGGGACTCTCATACACTGCTGGTGGGACTGTAAAGTGATTCATCCACTGTGGAAAGCAGTATGACAATTCCTTAAAAAGCTGGAATTGGAGATACCATTTGACTCAGCAATCCTATTACTAGGTATATGTCATAGAGAGGTGAGAGCCAGGACAGGAACATATATATGCACAGCCATGTTCATTGCAGCACTATTTACAATAGTAAAAAGATGGAAACAACATAGGTTCACATCAGTGGAAGAGTGGATGACCAAACTATGGAACATGCATACAATAGAATGCTATGCAGCACTAAAGAATAATGTAGAGTCTGAAAAACACCATATAACATGGATGAACTTGGAGGACATTATGCTGAGTGATATAAGTCAATCAAAAAAGGACAAATATAGTATTAGTTTGTTGTTGTGGAGGATCAAGGAAAGGTTTATATATGGAAGGAAATTTTCTTTGTTGGTTGCCAACAAACACATGAAGAAATGTTCATGATCCTTAGCCATTAGAGAGGTGTATATCAACACAACAATGAGATACCATCTTGTCCCAGCACTAGTAGCAGAATTCAACAAGACAGAAAATAACAAAATTCTGGTGAGGATGTGGAGAGATTGGGACTCTCATATACTACTGGTGGGACTGTAAAATGGTACAACCACTGTGGAAAGCAGTATGGTGATTCTTAAAAAATTTAAATTAGAAATATCATTTCACCCAGCAATACCATTACTAGGTATATATCCTAAAGCAGTGAGAGCTAGGACAAGAACAAATTTATGCACACCCATGTTCACTGAAGCACTATTTACAATAGCCAAAAGATGGAAACAACCCAGGTGCCCATCAACAAGAATCGATAACCAAACTATGGTACATACACATAATGGGATACTATGCAACTCTAAAAAATAGCATAGAATTGGCAAAACACTTCATAACATGGATGAACTTGGAGGACATTATGCTGAGTAAAATACGCCAGTCACAGAAGGACAAATATTGTATTAGTCTGTTATGGTAAAAAGTTAAGGAACGGTCTCTATATGGAAGGAAATTTTCTTTGTTCATTACCAGGGGTGGAAGGGGAGGGAACACCATTAAATAGGTAGAGACAAATATTAATTTGGGTGAAAAGAAGAGCATATATACCAAATGTGAGTAATCAACATGGTGGCATAGAGGAAAAGGAAGACATAGAGAAGTACGTAGAAGGTACAGAAAGCAAAGATGAATATTTTTGCACATAGAGTTCTGCATTGTCAGTGAAGGCAAACATCGACATACGGGCAGATAGATTAGGTATGTCCATTCAGGGAGGAGTGTTCCATGATCGTGTATAGGGTTGGCAGAGAATGTTTCTACAAGTTTATTTGTATGTTCTGTAAGAATTCCCAGGTATATAGTAGACCTGAGAAGGGGCAAGGTATAGCCAATTCTTGGCAACAGCCAGCTATCCAGAGGGAGTGAGTAGTTGGTTCTGTGGGCTTGGGACCATAGTTGCAGGGGACATCAAGCTCAATTGGCATAGCATACATGAAAACATTGTTCCACATCCCACTTTGGCAAGTAGAGAATGGATTCTTAAAAGCTTGCAAATGGCCATCTAGATGTAATGATGGGTATCTCCTCATTCAGAGCAAAGAAGAATGAAAAACACGAAAGACACATGGAAACAATTAGTCCAAGCAACTGGTACACCATGTGATGCTTAGTTTATATGAATATGAGACCAGAAGAATTAGATAGTGCCCAGTTACCACTGTCAACCACTTGGAGGGGGATCTCTGCAGGAGGAGTGGAAGAACAATGTGGAACAAAATTCACAGTCATTAAAAAAAAAAAAAAAAGACCAGATTTGCTGGTCTGATGGAGCCTTATGGAACCACTGAGACTATAGCCCCTAGTTGCCCTTTAGGTCTAGAATTGAACCCACTGCTGTGGCTTCCATCCCAACAAAAGACAGGCATATGATCTGAACATTTACAATAGGTAGTGCACTCCTTGGAGAGATCAATCATGGGAGAATAGAAGGACTGCATATTCACAAAGAGACTGCTTGGGGGCAGGAGTGCATGAAAGAGAAGGACACAGGGAGGGGGTAACTATGGGTAGGAAGTGGGAGGGGAAGTGTTTCATTGTAGTAAATTGTAGTCAATGTTATGAGGCAAAGCATATGTGAGCTTCTGTATGGAAAGTGAATTTTCTCTGTAAATTTTCACCCAAACCACAATAAAAATTAAAAATATAAAGTAAAAGTATTATATATCCACCCAAATTGTCCATCAAATATAAGGATGAAATCAAGACATTCTCAGACAAAGAGAAATCGAGGGAATTTGTGAAAACTGGACCAACCTTACAAGAAATGCTAAAGGGAGACCTTCCGATAAAGAACCCACAACAGGGAACAACAAATTAAAATCAGGACATTTAACAACAAAGTTTAAAACCAAACCAGAAATGGATGCTGAAAATAAGCTCATAAAACAATGGAAACAAAGAAAGAAGGGAGTCAATCTGTAGATGACATCAGCAACAAAGCAAATAAAGGTAATAAAAGCTTTAATTACACAACTTCCAAATGAATAGGAAGGCAGGACAATGTATTTATAGAAATGAACATTCCAAACTTGAGGAGACAAGAATTTACTTCAAGGTAACCACAAAGAAAATTAACAACCCCCCCTAAGCAAACCCAGAAAGAAGAAAAACACATGGGCTTAATAAGCACAAAACAAATGGTAATGAAGAAAAGAGAAGAAACACTCAATAACAAAAGGAGCTCAGCAGAGAAAAACATTTGGAACAAGAAAATTACCAACACAACAAAAAACACAATAGAATGACAGTAATAAACTCATACCTATCATTAATTGCACTCAATGTGAATGGACTAAATGCACCAGTCAAAAGAAAGAAAGTGGCAGGTCAGATAAGAAAAGAAGACCCATCAATATGCTGCCTACAAGAGACCCACCTTAGACATAAAAACAAAAGAAATTAAAAATTAAGGGGTGGAAATAAATTTACCAAGCTAATGGAAACCAAGGAAGAGCAGGAGCAACAACATTAATTTATGATAAAATAGACTTCATGGTGAAAAACAGCATAAGAGACAAAGAAGAACATTATATGATGCTAAAAGGATCAACTGACCAAGAAGACATCAACATAATTAATATCTATGCACTCAATTAATGTGCTCCAAAATATGTAAAGCAAATATTAACTGAATTTAAAGGAAAAATAGACAACTCTACAATAGTTGTAGGAGACTTCAATACACCACTTTCAAAGAGGGACAGAACAACTAGAAAAAACTAGAAAAAAAAACTCAAAAAAGATACAGAAGAACTCAACACAATCAATCAACTCGGCCTCATAGACATACAGAGCATGCCACCCAACAAAACCACAATTCACATTCTTCTCCAATACACATGGATCATTCTCCAGAATAGACTATATATTAGGACACAAAACAAACCTCAATAAATTAAAAAAAACATTGAAATACTACAAAGCATCTTCTTGGACCACAATGCTATAAAGGTAGAAATCAATAACAGGAAGATAAAGGAACAAAATATAAAATATGTGGAAACTGATTAACACACTGCTTAAAAACTACTGGGTAACACAAGAAATAAAGTATGAAATTAAAAAAAAAAATTCTAGAAATAAATAAGAATGAAGATGCATCTTACCAAAACCTATGGGACACAGCAAAAGTGGTGCTCAGAGGTCAATTTATACCAATTAATGGACACACACAAAAAAAAAAAAGAGGAAAGAAACAAAATCAACACTCCAACTCAACAATTTCAACAATTAGAAATACAGCAACAAAAGAAACCGAGCACTCCCTACAGTATCTAGAAGTAAAGAAATAATAAAGATCAGAGCAGAAATAAACAAAACAGAAAACAAAAAAAAGAGAAAATCAACAAAACAAGAAGTTGATTCTTTAAAAAGATTAACAAAATTGACAAACCACAGTCAAATCTAACAAAGGAAAAGAAAGAGAAGATGCAAATAACACAAATAATAAATGAACAGGGTGACATCAAAACATAACCAACTGAAATAAAAAAAGATATTGACAGAATATTATGAAGAACTGTACCCCAACAGATTCGAGAACCTAGAAGAGATGGACAAGTTTCTAGAAACACGAGACCTACATAACCTATCCCAGTCAGAGACAGAATACTTCAACAGACC
>NW_006922440.1:542689-544551 GCF_000298275.1 Orycteropus afer afer
ATGGAAGAATCTGCCTTGTTCATGGATAGGAAGACTGAACATTGTGAAAATACCAATATTACCCAAAGCAATCTACACCTTCAGCACAATCCTGATCCAGATACCATCAACATTTTTTAAGAATATGGAGAACACAATTATTAACTTCATATGGAAAGGAAAGAGACCTTGGATAAGCAAAGCACTGCTGAAGAAGAAAAACAAAGTGGGAGGTCTCACACTCCCAGACCTCAAAACCTACTATACAGCCACAATAATTAAAGCAGCATGGTATTGATACAACATGGTATTGATATCCTAAAGAGATGAGAGACAGGACACAGATAGACATATGCACACCCATGTTAATCACAGCACAATTCACTATAGCAAAGAGATGGAAACAACATAAATGCTCAGCAACAGATGAATGGATAACTAAATTATGGTACGTTCACACAATGGAATTTTATGCTACATTAAAGAATAATGAATAATACATGAATCATCTTACAACATGGATGAATTTGGAGGACGTTATGCTGAGTGAAATAAATCAATCGCAGAACAAATATTGTATGAGCTCATTACTGTAAAAAGTCAAGAAAGTGTTTACTTAGGGAAGTAGTGACTTTTTACAGTAGTGAACTAGTCTGAAATTTTCCCTTCCCTTCCCTCCCATCCCCTGTAAGCTACAAAGACTAGTTGGGGGTCACATGTTGATTTGGGTGAGGGGAGGGATGGTATGGGATGACTGTAACCAGCATGATGAGATTGGGGAAAGGAAGGACACTGAAACATGCACATAAGATATAGATAACAGAGGCAAATACTAATATATGCACAATACTACATTACCACTAACACCAAAGGCCAGGTTACAGGTAAATGCAGAGACAATTGAGAAGATCAGGTGGGGGTTAGCAAACAAGAATGCACCCTAGACCAAGGATAGATTTAAGCCAAACTAAACTCACTGCCGTGAAGTCAGATCCGACTCATAGTGACCCCTCCTTGGGTTTCGGAAGCAGTATCACTACGGAAGTAGATTGCTCAACCATCCTTCTGAGAATGGGCTGGTGGGTTTGAACCACCAAACTTCTGGTTAGCAGTCAAATGACTTGGGAAATATGCCACTAGAACTTTAGCTGAAGATAATCTTGCATAGATATTAGTGATACAAAATTAGCCATACTCATTACATACTCATTAGTGATACAAAAAAAAAAAAAAAAGCAACATACCCCAGAGTTTGAGTAACCTCTCAGAGACAATCAAACACCTTGGTAGAGAGAAACACCAGGTCTGCCAACTCAGGACCATAGTATTGGGGGACACCAAGCTCAATTGTCACAACATAGTACACAAAAATCTTGTTCTACAACCTACTTTGGTGATTAGTGACTGGGGTCTTAAAAGCTTTCAAGTGGCCATCTAAGATGCAACTGTTGGTCTTCTCTCAACAGAAGCAAAGAAGAGTGAAGAAAATCAAAGATATTTGGAAACAATTACTCCAAGGATATGATGGACTTTGAGACCAGAAGAACTAGATGGTGCCTGGCTACCAATGCTAAACACTTGGGAAGGGATCAAAACTGGAGATCTTGGAAAGCATGGGAGGAAGAATGTGGAACAAACTTCAAAAACAAAAGTGACCAGAATTATTGATCCAATGGAGTCTGGTGGGACCCCCAAGACTGTGGCCCTGGGATACATTTTGGGCCTGGGATAAGACATTCCCAAGGATCAGCTCTCAGCCCAACAGTAGAAAGACCTACATGCAGAACACTCAACCCTGGGCAATGCACTCACCTACTCTAGGGAGATACACCCCTTAGTGCAATAGGCCATGGGGTACCAGAGGGACATCATTCACATGGAGG
>NW_006922440.1:546009-546680 GCF_000298275.1 Orycteropus afer afer
TTGTTGTTGTTGTTATGTGCCTTTGAGTCGCACCTGACTCATAGCGACCCCTCCTTGGGTTTCTGAGTTGTAGATTGCTCAACCTTCCTTCTGAGGAGTGGCTTGTGGGTTTGAACCACCAGCCTTCTGGTTAGCAGTCAAGTTCTTAGGCACTATGCTACCAGAGCTCCTACGAGCATATGAGGCAATTGAAAATGCCATGACTTGGGTTAAGTGCATCTTAGTCTTCAAGGTGACACCTTTACTTTCTTAACACTTTAAAGAGGTCTTTTCTAGCACATTTGCCAAGTTCAATGCAGTGTGTGATTTCTTGACTGCTGCTTCCATGCACGGGGCCAGGGGTATGTCAATAGTCTCATATTTCACTGGAATCAGGGAGGGGGATGAAAGTCAGCCTTATTAAGGTAGACTCCTTAAAGACTGACAGGTAGGTGAAAAACATTGTTGTGACAATTCCCCACAAGATTGCCTACATTGTCATATTCTTAGAAGATCACAAGGTATTTTATCTACATTAGAACAGTCTATATTTGAGCCTTGCCTATGTGGCTTATGTAGGTAGGTGCAATACCTTCAAGTCACCGACAGGGAGCTGATCTACAAAATAGTGAACACAAATGCCTTGCACAAATATAAGTCTCTCTGAAGGAAGAGGACATCATCTTAGATCA
>NW_006922440.1:547745-555899 GCF_000298275.1 Orycteropus afer afer
GAACCAAGATCAGGAGGCAGTATAGCATGCTTCAGGCTTCAGAAGATGAGGAATCCAAGACCAACAGGTAAAATGGTACATTATTGGCTCACAGGCTGCAAAAGCAGCAATCCCCAACATCCTCAGGCAATATGACAGTCCACTTGTTCAACTTCAGGAACCTGAGATAATCATCAGCCAGATGCAGGATCCAGATCCATCAGAAAACCATAGAATTGTCCCAAGATGTCTGTCTGTTTATCTATCGATCTATCTATCTATCTACATGAAGTAGGCTACACATCCCTGAGAAAACTCCATTTCAACTGTTTGGCTGATCATAGCATGTTTCATCATAGAGATAATTAGATTATATTACATATCATCATTGCAGATGACTGTATCATAACTGCTAAACCATTTGGAATCATGGTACAGCCAAGTTGACATATAACATTAGCTATGACACAGAGAGATTTAACATTGCCCTGAACACAATTATATAATATTATTCATCTATTTAAATATGATCTTTCTGCTTCTAATCCTTCTTCATGATAGGGGTAGAAAAGAAGACCTTTAGCAGATTTCAATGGCCAAATGTCATTGATCTGAAACTATTATCTAGCAAATACACAATGTCTGTCACAGCAGCTACAATTAGGACTAATGTTTGGTTAAGTTTGTGCTAATCTACCATCATCTTCCAGACTCCATCTAGTTTTCATAGGAGCCAGACTGGTGAATTAAGTGGGTTATTAAAAGAACTACTATCCCTGTATGCTTAAGATCTTTAAGTCTGGTACTAAAGTCTGCCACCCATGCACTTTGACATGATATTTTTTATAATGTACCATTTTGGTCCGGGGGAGTGCAATTTTACAGGTGTCTCCTTGATTTTATCCACTATGATAGCTTTCCCCAATTGGCAAAAAAACAATATAGGGATGTAGGTAACTACCAAATATATCCATAATGATAGTACATTTAGGGTCTAGAGAAATGAATACTGGATTGATACATGGTCCAGTGAGTACACCATGAGCTGGAATTGGCATAAGACTTCATTTACCTAGCCTCCAAATGCTCCCACATTGACTATGATGAGGTCTTAGGTGCCTGACTATCAATATCAATTGTGATCCTATGTTAAAGAGTCTACAAACACAGTTAGCTGAGTAAATGACCACAAGTCCCTGTAGGATAAGACTAAAAAGGAAAACTGCAGACCAATATCCCTCATGAATATAGACACAAAAATCTTCAATAAAATCTTAGCCAATAGGCTCCAACAGCATACCAAAAACAAATAAATAATACATCATGACCAAGTGGGATTCATATCAGGGATGCAAAGATGGTTCAACATTAGAAAAATAATGTACTCCATCACCTAAGTTAAAAAAAAAAAAAAAAAAAGAAGCACATGACCATATCAATGGATGCAGAAAACACATTTGGTAAAATCCAGCACATATTTCTGATGAAAACTTTCAGAAAAATAAGAACAGAAGGGAAATTCCTCAATATCATAAAGGGCATATATGGAAAACCAACAACCAACATTGTTCTCAATGGAAAGAAAGTGAAAATATTCTCCTTGTGAATGGGAACAAGACAAGGATGCCCAATATCACAACTTTTATTCAACACTGTATTGCAAGTCCTAGCCAGGGCAATAAGGCAATAAAGGGGAAGAAAAAGCATTCAAATTGGAAAGGAAGAAGTAAAATTATCCCTATTTGCAGATAATATGATCCTATACATAGAAAACCCAAGAGACTCAGCAAGAAAAGACTGGAGCTAATTGAAAAATTTATAGCATAGTGGCAAGATATACGATCAACCTACAAAAATCAGTTGGATTCCTCTACACCAGCAAAGAGATCTCTGAAATGGAAATAAGGAAATCAATACTATTTATGATGGCTACCAAAAACAAAATACTGGGGAATAAATTGCACCAGGGTCACAAAAGACCTATACAAAGAAAACTACAAAACACTACTTCAAGAAAATTTAAGAGAGCTACATAAATGGCCAAACATACTATGCTCATGGGTAGGAAGATTGAGCATTGTGAAAATATCATTACTATCTAAAGCAGTCTATACATTCAATGCCATCCCAATCCAGATTTCATCAACATTCTTTAATGACATGGAAAAGCCTATCGTTGATTTTATGTGGATAGAAAAGAGCCCTTGGATAAGCAAAGCACTACTGAAAAAGGTAAACAAATCAAGAGGTCTTACATTCCCCAATCTCAAAACCTACTATACAGCCATAGTAGTCAAAACAGCCTGATATTAGTACCACAACAGACACATAGGCCAGTTGAACAGAATTGAGAACCCAGAAATAGATCCATCACCTATGGTCAGCTGATCTTTGAAAAGGGCTGAAATCCATTAAATGGGGAAAAGACAGTCTCTTTAACAATTAGTGTTAGCAAAACCAGATACCATTTGTAGAAAAATTAAACAAGATCCATACCTCACACCATATACAAACATACAAAAACTAATTCCAGATGGATCAAAGACTGAAATGTGAAGCCTAAAATTATAAAGTTCATCAAAGAAAAAATAGGGGTAAATTTAGGGGCCCTAATTTATGCCATAAGTAGACTATCAAGCATAACCCAAAATGCACACCCAGCAGAAGATAAACTAGATTATTGGGACCTTCTAAAAATTAAATTCTTGTGTGCATCAAAAGACTTCTTGAAAACAGTAAAAAGAGAACTTACACATTGGGGAAAAAAATATTCAGCAATGATATATCTGATAAGGATCTTATCTCTAAAATTTATAGAAAACTACAACACCTCAACAGCAAAATGACAAAAAATCCTATTAAGAAAGGGGCAGAAAACATGAACAGACACTTCACCAAAGAAGATATTCAGGCAGCCAACTAACACATGAAGAAATATGTGCTATCATTAAGCATTAAAGAGATGCAAATCAAAAAAACGAGATAGTATCACATCCCAGAAATATTAGCAAATTTCAAAGAGACAGAAAATAACAAATGCTTGTGAGGATGTGGAGAGATTGGGACTCTCATACACTGCTCTTGGGTTTGTAAAATAATACAATGGTATGGCACTTCCTTAAGAAGTTGGAAATAGAAATACCATTTGATCCAGCAATCCCATTACCAGCTATATATCCTGAAGAAATGAGAGGGAGGACATGAAGAGACACATGCACACCCACATTCATTGCAGCATTATTCACAATAGGAAAGATATGGAAACAGGTGTCCATCAGTGGAGAAATGAATAACTAAACTATGGTACATACACACAATAAAATACTATGCAACACTAAAAAATAATGTAGAATCTGCAAAATACCACATAATGTGAATGAAGTTGGAGGACATTATGCTGAGTGAAATAAATCAATCACAGAAGGACAAATAATATATTAGTCCACTATTGTAAAAAGTCAAGTAAAGATTTACACATGGAAGGAAGCTTTCTTTGTTACCATGGATGGGAGGGGCGTGGAATAAAAAAAAGTCTCCAAACACAATTAACTGAGAAAATGACTTATCTATAGGATAAGACTAGTAGTAGTAGTACTCTATGGAGACCCTTGGTGACACAAATGGTTAAGCGTTGCACTGCTAATTGAAAGTTCATGGTTCAAAGACACCCAGAGATATTTGACACAAATGGTTAAGCGTTGCACTGCTATTTGAAAGTTCGTGGTTCAAAGACACCCAGAGATATTTGAAACTAAAACCTGGCAGTCGGTTTCCCTTCAGGTCACAGACTTGAAAACTCTATGGAGTAGTTCTACTCTGCACACATAAGGTCACCATGAGTCAGAATCAACTTAATAGTAACTAAGGAAAACAACAAGTATTAAAATGAACACTTCTTATAGTCTTGAAGAAGTCTGAGAGAACCATGGGAGAGCTTTGAACTGACAGTAAAAAAAAAAAAAAAAAAAAAAATTGCTTTAGATTACCGGTGAAAGACTTGAGAAATTACCCCTTGGTGAATAGGTTAATAATAGGTTAATAATTTTTTTTTCCAGTTTTTTTAGCTTTGTTCCAAGATCCGCTTGGGGCCTGCCCCCAAGTTAATGCAAGAAAGTCAACCTGATCTGGACCAGACTGAGATGCATATGTGTGAAGAAAAAAGTTTCACACTTTTGCTGATCTCTGAAAGTTAAAACTCATGTCAAGGAACTAAAAATAACCAGAAGTACATCATCTGTTCTGCACACACCTATTTCAGAACCCAAGGGTTGAACAGCTGCTTCCATGCCAAACAATGATCCTGCCTTTTAACCCATAATCATGACCCCTCCCCAGCAATCTTATGAATAATCATAACTTCCCCACTTTCTGCAAGCTTAAAGTGAAAGTAACCTAAAACTCCATTGAACTCCCTTGGTGAGAGCAGTCCTGGGTGTTCCTTCGTGTTGGACTTCTGAATAAAGTTCCTTGCCTCAACCTGAGTTTGTGATTCTGAGAGCCATGCCAAACAGAACCTGGACCCAGATTTGTGGTTTCATTTCTCAGGCAATCAATCCTGGTTCAGTCAATGAATTCCAGGTCTGAGATCTGGCATACATCTGAAAACTGGGCAAAGGATTGTGTTTTTTTGGAGGGGAAGGTGGCTGCCCTCACTCTTGACTACACATTCCAGATTTTGTCTGGTCATATAAATTAAGTAATGTCCTTCTTGAATGCTGTGATAGTTTTATGTGCCACTTTGGCTAGGCTACAGTATTTCACTATTTCATCAAGGACTAATGTAATTGTTGCTGTGAAATGATTTTGTTGATGTGGTAAACATCTACAATCACTTGACATTAAAAAAAAGAAAGAAAAAACTCACTGTCATCAGAGTTGATTCATAGTGACCCCTCCTTGGGTTTCCAAGCTGGTATCACTAAGGAAGTAGATTCCCCAAGGAGTGGCTGGTGCTTTTGAACTGGCAGCCTTCTGGTTAGCAGTCAAATGCCTTAGGCACTATGCCACCAGAGCTTCTATGTAATATTAAGTAAAGGAGATTACTTAATGTCAAGTAGGTGCTCTGGTAGTGTAGTGCCTAAGGCATTTGACTTGCATTAAGTAAGGGTGATGACATATGATAATGTAGGTTGACCTCATAAAATCAAATGAAAATCCTAGTCTCTCAGATAGCATGGGAAATTACCTAAAGTTACTTTTCTTTTCTTTTTTTGCATTAGATAAACTGAGTGAACCTATGGTTAACAAATGTCTTTGTCACAAAAGAGTTTGAAAATGTTTAATCACTGTGTTAAACTAGTCCTCAGTTACCTTGCTATTAGCACTTCTTAAAGTCAGAAACAGAAAAAAAAAGAAAATGAAAACTAATTATTTGTTTTGCACTTTTGGGGGACAGCCTTTTACTCTGCAAGACACACCCAGAAAAGCTAAGTGAAACTGATACAAAAAATAATTCTGAGCATATAATTAGAAGATAACACACAGATTGGAAAGGAAGATGGAATGAGATTGGTGACTGGAGAATAAGAAGAAGCCAGGATCAGTCAGTGCATAGACTTTTTGAAAACAGAGGCAGTGGACAAGTAGGAAAACAAACACATAAGCAAACAAAAACTTCACAGAATCCACATGGTAATAAAGACACATTATAGACAGAGTGGAAGAAATCTCAGGTGAGTTTGAATCGTGTGGGATCTGGAGGAGGAACGTGCAGGGAAGTGGGTCAGAATTAGTCTCACAAGAGGCTGTGGAGTGAGGAAGTAGTAAGAAAAGGTAATAAAATAACTCACCATCAGTAATCCAAACCTGACTGCTCCTGTCGAGTCACTTCTGAGACACAGTGACCCTTTTTGGGACAGAGTGAAGCTGCCTCCTGGGGTTTCTGGGATTGTGGATCTGTACAGAGAAGGGCTGCCTTGTCTTTCTCCTGAGGGAAGCTGGTGGTTTCAGGCCTCCAGACTTTTGACTGATGGCTGAATACCACTCTCAGCAACATACTTCAAATGGACAGACTAATGTGTCACAGTTATCCATCCTGGACTTGAATCACTGGCTGATCTTGCTCACACTAAGAGCAAGAAGCTCACACCTGAAACCTTCTCTTTTGGAGGTGGCCACTTGCACCAGGCTTGTTTCACCTCCATGGACACACAGTCTGGTGAATCAGTGGTTTCCAACAAAACCGCATGCTTCCAGAGCTGTCAGCTGACCATAACTACAAAATACCCTCCTCCTCAGTTTCCTTATCTTCACCTTATTTTTCTGCTTTCTTTTTCCCCAATTTTCTTCATTTTTTTTCTATTCATTTCTCCCTCTTCCTCTTTATCTTCTCATTTTTAACAATCTCCCGTCTTACCAAGCTACTTTTTTCTTTTTTCTTCTCTTTTATTTTTTTTATTATGATTTTGGTGCAAATTTAAAAGGAGATTTGTTCTACACTCAAAAGTTCATATACATTTTGTTTTGCAACACTGATTGTAATCCCCACAATAGAATTTGTGTCTTCCCACTTTCTCCCAGTTGTTACCTCTTCCCTCTGTCCATCTTACCTATGCATTCCTGTTTGTCTAGCTTTCCCCCTATACATGCTGGCCTTCTGATCTTTCACAGCTGACTCTTCCAAGGGGTGTATCTTCCTGGGTTAGGTGTGCAACTTGTAGGCCTTTCTTTTGTTTGGCTGAGGGATAAACCCTATGAGCGAGTCCAATCCTAGCATGGAGGGTAACCCAAGGCCATAGTCTTGGGGATTTCACCAGTCCCTATCTGACCAGTAATGCTGTTCATTTTTATGTTATTGAAATTTTTCTACATTTTCCTCCCACTCTATCCAGGATCTACAATTTTAATCCCTTTTTGAGCATTGGCATTGGTAGCTGGCACCATCTTTTGTTTCTGGTCTCAAGGTAGTGTAGGCTGAGGTTCCCATGATCCCTTAGTATTTTGGATTAATTGTTTCCATATATCTTTGTTTTTCTTCACTCTTCTTCTCTCTCTACAAGAAGAGACCAATAGTTGCATCATGTCTACTCAAGCTTTTAAGACCCCAGGCAGTACTCACCAAATTAGAATGTAGAAAAATGTTTTTATATACTATGTTGTGCCAATTAAGCTTGATGTTCTCTGAGACCATAGTACTAAGCCCGCAGGCCCAGTCACTCGAGGTGCTTGGTTGTGGCTAAGAAGCTACCCTAAACTTGTCTTATGTTAGTTCTATACTGTATGTGGATATTTTTATACCACATACAACTATGTATGTAGGAATATCATCAGCAAAACTTATCTATAGTCATGAGGATATTTTCATTCACTTACCCATACCTGATTTTATTGACTGTCTCCTTATGGATCCCACCATAGACTAGTGTTTGTTGTTAGTAATAATGAAGTATTGTGTAAGTGATAGTATCTGAATCTGTTGTCCATGACTTTTGTGTACTTTTATGTGCTCTCCTTTTCTCTATTATTGCTGTGTTGGTCACACACTTTTATTATATTGCCTTTCCTTCCACCCAAATCAACACGTGTCTTAACTAGTCATAGATTTTTCCTCCCCTCCAATCCCATCCTTGGTAATCACAAAGTAAATTTCATTTCCTGAATAAACCTTTCCCTAACTTCTTACAATGAAGGACTCATACAATATCTTTTTTGGTATGTTTTATCTTTTATTTTTACTCTATTTTTTTCCTCTTGCATCACTTTTTTCTCTTTGGTTTTCTTTTCATTTTCTATCTTTTTCCTAAACCATCAAATGGAAAGAGAGAATTCACTCGCCACTAGTCAGCCATATCTACTGCACCAACCACCTCACAAAATGGGCAAATACCACCACAAGCTCCTGCACCATAGTATCAATGGCAGATGATGGACAACATCTGCTCATCCCAACTGCCATTCCTCCACATGACAAGCAAAGACCTACAACCACATTCCCACCAGTTATCCCACCAACTCAGAAACAGGTACTGTGTGATTCAGTTCTGACAAGCTAAGAAGCAAAGAAGTACACCTGCCCCATACATCCAGATATATAAGAAGAAAACCAATAAAAATTGTTGTTGTTGTTGTTGTTAAGTGCCGTTGAGTCGTTTCCGACTCATAGCGACCCCATGCACAGCAGAATGAAACACAGCCTGATTCTGCGCCAGCCCCACAATCCCTGTTATACTTGAGCCC
>NW_006922440.1:557520-560188 GCF_000298275.1 Orycteropus afer afer
AAAATTTTGGAAATAGATCATTTTGGAAGGACAATAGAGTAGAATCTAACTGAGTGAAGAACACATTTCCCACCTAGAATAAAAATCCCTACACACCACGTTGAGTGAGGAAACATCCGAAAAAAAGAATGAAGATAACATAAGTGTTATATGGGATAATATCAAAATAAATAGTTGATGGTATTAATGGCAATGCAGTATTGTGGACACATTGGTACCATTAACACCAAACACCAGGCTACAGGTAAACACATAAACACCTGAGAGGATCAGATGGAGGTCAGTGAACAGGAGTATACTCTAGACCAAGGATAGATTAAGCTGAGGCTAATCTTGCACAGACACCAGTGATACAAAATACCTACAATCCTTACAGATACAATAGAAGACACACACAGAGTAATCCCTCACAGACACCCAGACACTATGAGAGAAAGATCCAATAGATCTACAGTCTCAGGACCATAGAACTAGGGACACCAGACTCAAGTGGCACAATAAAATCTGTAAAAACCTTGTTATGCATCCTACATTGGTGAGTAGTGACTGGGGTCTTAAAAGCTTTCAAGCAGCCATCTAAGATGCAGCTAATGGTCTCCTTGCATCAGAAGTGAAGAAGAATGAAAAAAACAAAACAAAGCAAAACAAACAAACAAACAAAGGACATTTGGAAACAATCAGCCATAGTGCACAATGGCCCTCGAGACTGGAAGAACTAGATGCTACTTGACTACCAATGCCAACCACTCAAGAAAGGATAAAATCTGGAGATCCTGAATAGAGTGGGAAGAAAAATGTGGAATAAAATCCAAAAACTCAATAATGACCAGAATTCCTGGCCAGAAGAAATCTGATGAGGGCCCCAATACTATGGCCCTGGAATACATTCTGTGCCTGTAATAAAACTCACCCCCAGAGGCTGGCTGTCAGCCCAATAGTTAATAAGTTGTACATGCAGACCACTCAACCCAGGAAGACACACCCACATACACTATAATAATAAATCCCTTAGAGCAATAGACCACAGGCCACTGGTGGACCAACATTCAAATTCAGGAAATGCAGTACAAAAAGGAGTGCATAAATAGGAGGGGCACAGGGAGAGGGTTGCTGGGTAGGAAGGGGAGGAGACTGGGTTAGGTTTGGACATGGTAAATGGAGAGTGAAACTAAATGTACACGTAACATTGAATGTAAAACAAGCTCTTAAAATAATAAATAATAATAACAGAAATAGTTGAAATTCTGACTGAAATACCAAAACAAGAAGAGGCCATAAAAAAAAAAAAAAGAATGAAAAGAACAAATGAAATTGTCAAAGATTTGCTAGCAGAAAGCATGCCCAATATAATGAAAGATGAAAAGATAATAATCCAAGAAGCTCAACAAATCCCATACAGAATAACTTCAAGAGAAAATCACCGAGATATAGCATAATTAAACATTTGAAAACTGAAGACAAAGTAAAACCTTGAGAGCAGCTTGGGAAAAATTAAATGTTACCTACAAAGGGTACGCAATAAGACTAAGCTCTAATTTATAAGCAGAAGTCATGCAGGCATGAAGACAACGAAATGACATAAATAAAAGCTTGAAGGAAAAGAAATGCCAGCCAAGAATTATATATGCAGGCAAACTTTCCCTCATCTATGATGGTGAAATTAAGATATTTGCAGACAAACAGAAATTAAGGGAATTTGTAAAAATCAGACCAAACTTAAAATAAATTTTAGAGGGAATCCTTCCAACTGAAAATCAACAATGGAAGGCAACAAATTAAGATTAAGGCATATAACAACAATACCTAGAAACCAACCTAAAAAAATTTTTCAAAAAATAAAATAAGTTTACAAAGGGGAAAATAAAGAACCAGAGGAGTCAATCTGTAAACAACAGCAACTGAAAACTAAAACTAAATAGAGGCAATAAATGGTATAATTACAAATCTTCCAAATGGAGAGGAAATTGGGATAAGATCAATATAGAACAGAGTCTTTGAAACGTAGGGAGATAAAAATCTACTACAGAGTAACCATAAGGAAAATTAATAAGCCTTCTAATCAAAATAAGAAAGAAGAAAATCTCAAGGATTTGGTAAGCACAAAATCAACAGTAATAAAGAAAAAGGAAATAAAACTCATTAATAAAATAGCCTCCACAAAGAAAAAATATTGGGAAAAAAAAAACATCAACACAACAACAAAAATACAAAAAGAATGAGAGCAATAAATTTACACCTATCATTAATTATACTGAATGTGTATAGAATAAATACACCAGTCAAAAGAAAGAGTGGCAAATTGGATAAGAAAAGAAGACCCATCAACATGCTGCCTACACAAGACCTACTTTAAACACAAAGATAAAAAAATAAAAGTTGGAAAAGGTAAAAAATAATATAAAAAAGTTTAAGAAAATAAGAGTTGGAAAAAAAAATCAAGGCAATGGCAACCAAAAAATTGCAGGAGTGGCAATATTAATTTCTAATAAATTACACTTCAAGGTGAAAACCACCATAAGGGACAAAGAAGAGCATTTTATGATGATGTTGTTGTTGTTATGTACTGTTGAGTCATACCTGACTCATAGCAACCCCTCCTTGGGTTTCTGAGGCAGTATCACTACGGAAGTAGGATTGCCCAACCTTTCTTCTGAGGAGTGGCTGGTAC
>NW_006922440.1:560728-561187 GCF_000298275.1 Orycteropus afer afer
GATCATTGTCCAGAATACACCATATGTTAAGCGCCCCCCCCAAAAAAAAACTGAGTAAATTTTAAAACATCAAATAGTACAAAGCATCTTCTTGGATCACAATCAATTCGACTCATAGCGACCCCTCTTTGGTTTCCAAACCATAAGTAGATATCTTCGTCCCAAAGAGTGGATGGTGGGTTTGAACTGTCAGCCTTCTGGTTAGCAGTCAAATGCCTCAGGCACTAAGCCAACAGAGGTCCTATGCTATCAAATTAGAAATCAATAATAGGAAGATGAAGGGAAAAATATCAAATACGTGGAAATTGATTAATACACCACTCAAGAAATACTGAGTAGCAGAGGAAATGAAGTGTGAAATCATCATCATCATCATCATCATAAATTCCTAGAAATAAACAAGAATTAAAACACAACATACCAAAACCTTTGTGACACAATGAAAATAGTACTCAGAGG
>NW_006922440.1:582160-583585 GCF_000298275.1 Orycteropus afer afer
ATTGCCACTCCTGCTCTCTTACACTTGCCATTTGCTTGATATATCTTTTTCAAACCTCTGATTTTTAGTCTATTTTTGTCTTTATCTCTAAGGTGTGTCTCTTGTATGCAGCATATTGATAGGTTTTGTTTTCTTATCCAATCTGCAACTCTCCATCTCTTGTGTGGTGCATTTAATCCGTTAACATTCACTGTAATTATTGACATGTGTGAATTGGTTGCCCTCATTTGTTATGTAGTTTTTCATGGTGTCTCTGGTTTCTTTGTTCCATATTATTTTCTGTGCTGAGCTCATTATGTTTATGAATCCTGTTATCATTTCCTTTGTTGGTGTTATTTTAGTATTTGCTGTGTATTTGTGCTTGTCCTCTTTTTTATTGTGATATGAAGGTTTATCATTTTTCCTTGAGGTTACCCTATGATTTGTAATTTTCTCCCCTAGTTTAGAACAGTCCTTTCTACCTTGCAACTCTCTTAACTTCTTCACCATTTAGAAGTTCTGTAACTACACAGTCTTTTCCCTCTTTTTGTTTGTAGTTGTCCTCCCTTGCCAATTGATGTGGCTGGTTCCCTGTATACATTCTTGTAAGCTCATTTTACTTTAGCTATGTCCATAACTATGGTTTCTGGGTTATGTCATCTTGTGTATTAATAGTCAGTAGTTACTTGCTATTTTTGGTTCTCTGTTCAAAGGACTCCCTTTAGCATCTCTTGTTAGGTTGGTCTGGTTTTAACACATTTTCTTAGTTTCTGCTTATCTGGAAATCTCCTAATTTCACCATCATATTTGAGGGACAATTTTGCTGGATATATAATTCTTGGTTGAAAATTTTTATCTTTCAGAATTTTATATATACCATCCCATTGCCTTCTCACTTGCATGGTTTCTGCTGAGAAATTAGAGCTTATTCTTACCTTTGTAAGTAATTTTTGTTTTTCCCATGCTGCTTTCAGAATTCTGTCTTTGTCTTTGACTTTGATGAGTTTGATGATGATTTGTCTTGGTGATTTTCTTTTGGGGTCTATCCTATTTAGGGTTTGTTGGACTTCTTGAATTGATTTATTCTCTTCTTTCATCATATCAGGGAAGTTCTCCTCCAATAAATCTTGGACAGTTTCCTCAGTGGTTTTATTTTTCCCTTCCTCTTCTGGAATTCCAATGACATGTAAGTTATTCCTTTTGATGGCATCCCACATGAACCTTAGGCTTTCTTCATTTTGTTTCGATTTTTTTTTCTGATTGATCCTTTTTTCCAAATAAGAATTCAGGTATTTTTCTTCAATCTCATGAATTCTTTCTTCCATTGCATCAATTCTATTCCTTTTCCCTTCCTATGTGTTATCTATTTCTGACAATTTAGTATTAATCTTCTGGATTTCTATCTGTAGATTTAGAATCATTTCTAATTTTTCATTTATTTTGTCA
>NW_006922440.1:584454-592229 GCF_000298275.1 Orycteropus afer afer
ACATTGATGGAGTTCCTGTGGAATCAGAAGTTATGTGGGAGTGGGGGATGGCCACACCTCCATTCACCAGGCAGTTTTGGGTATAAGAGTAACAAGAGGAATGTCGCACCTTTTCTGTCTTGTGGGTCCGGGTCCGGGTCCGGAGTGTCCTTGGGGTTACTGGCACACAGAATATGTTCTTAAGCCCCTTGCATCTGGGAGAGCCTTGTCTCTTTAAATATCTAAAATGGTCAAGCCTCTTGTAAACATTTAAAATGGCGGCGTCCTCCGGACAGGCAAAAGTTCACAGCTCAGCCCGCCTTTCTCTTTGTCTTCTCTGTTTACTCCCCAGCCACGAGAGCAGTCTTCCATGCAGTCCTTAGCTAGCAGGGCAGATTTTTAGGTTAATTCTTAACCTAATTCTTTAGGTTAATTCTAACCACTCAGCACTCTCCAAGCTGTCTGTGCCGTCAGGATAGCTCAGGTTCACTGCCCAACTGCAGCTCCGTATGTCTCCTTTTTTGTTATTTCCATGCAAATTCTTCTGCTAGTTGGGGTTTACTCTACTTCTATATCTTTCCCTTGAAGGCTCAGGGGTCCAGGACTGTCTTCTGTGTCTGTGTAAATTGGTTTCCCTTTTCTTTGTTGAAGAGGGTCTGTGCAGTCTTGCTGCCTAGTCCGCCATCTTACCAGAACTCTAAGACACATTTTTTTAAAAGAGAGAAAAAAGAAACCTACAATCTGCAGAACAAAGCAAATAATAAAGTTTAGAGCAGAACTAAACAAAACAGAAAAAAAAAAAACAATAGAAAAAATCAACAAGACTAAAAGGTGATCCTTTGAAAATATTAACAAAATTGACAAACCACTGGTAAATTTAACTAAGGAAAAGAAAAAGAAGAAACAAATTACATGGATAATAAATGAAAAGGGTGACATCACAACGAATGAACTGAAATAAAAAGATGATATCAGAACACCCTGAAGAAGTGTATTCCAACAAATTTGAAAACCCAGGAGAAATTGACAAATATCTAGAAACACAAAACCTACATAAACTAACACAAACTGAAACAGAAAACTTGTACACAACCATAGCAAAAGAAGAAATTGAGCAGGTCATAAATAAATAAAAATAAAACTTCCCAGGACAAAATCCTGGCCCAGATGGCCTTAATGAAAAATTCTATCAAAAATTGAAATAAGAGCTGACACCTATCTTTCTCAAACTATTCCAGAACATAGAGAAGGATGAAATATTCCAAAATTCAATCTATGAAGCAAGCATTACCTTGATACCAAAACCAGGTGAAGACACCACTAAAAGAAAAACTATAGACTAATAACATTCATGAATATAGATATAAAAATCTTCAACAAAATCCTAGCCAATGGAATCTGACCATATTTTTAAAAAAAAATTTTAAAAAATACACCATGATCCAGCAAGATTTATACTAGGTATGCAAGGAAGATTCAACATCAGAAAAACAATCAACATAATCAATCACATAAATAAAATAGAGGAACAGAAACATACAATCATATCAATTGATGCAGAAAAGGCATTTGATAAAATCCAACACCCATTCTTGATAAAAACTCAGCAAAATAAGAATAGAAGGGAAATTTCTTAATATATTCAGCTGTGTATACCTGAAATCAACAGCCAACATTATTCTCAAGAAAGCCACAAAGTATTCCCCTTGTGAATGGGAACCAGACAAGGATGCCCTCTTTCACCATTTCTATTCAACATTGTCTTGGATTTCCTATCCAGGGCAATAATGCAAGAAAGAGAAATAAAAAGACAAAGAAGAAGTAAAACTATCTCTTTTGCAGATGACATGATCCTATACATAGAAAACCCAAGAGACTCAGCAAGAAAACTACTGGAACTAATTGAAAGATTCATAATAGTACCAAAAACAAAGCCAAACTCACTGCCATCGAGTCAGTCCCGACTCATAGTGACCTTTCTTTCCTTGGGCTTCCGAGGCAGTATCTCTACAGAAGTAGATTGCCTAGCCTTGCTTCGAGGAGTTGCTGGTGTATTTGAACTGTCAGCCTTCTGGTTAGCAGTCAAATGCTTTAGGCACTATGCCACCAGAGCTCCTTTTATCTCAGTGGCAGGATGCAAGATCAACATAAAAAAAAAATTAGTTGAATTTCTCTACACCAGCAAAGAGATCTCTGAGAAGGAAATAAGGAAAACAATACCACTTAAAATAGCTACCAGACAGATAAAATACTTAGGAATAAATCTTACCAGGCACACAAAAGACCTGTACAAAGAATATTGCAGAACCGTAGTAAAATATACTATAAGAGACACATATAAATGGAAGAACATGTAATGCTCACAGGTAAGAAGACTGAGTATTGTGAAAATGTAAATACTACCAAAAGCAATCTATATATTCAGTGCAATCCCGATACATACTCTATTAACATTTTTAAGAAACATGGAAAAGCAATCACTAAATTTGTATGGAAAGGAAAGATAACTCAGATAAGCAAAGTGCTATTGAAGAAGAAAATTAAATTCACATGTATATCAAAAGATTATCTAAACGAGTAAAAAGAGAACCTACTGATTGGGAAAATCATTTGTCTATGAGATATTTGACAAGGAATTTGTCTCTAAAATTCATAGAAATCTTTAACACCTCAGCATCAAAAAGACAAAAAATCCAATTCAAAAATGGTCAAAGGATATGAACAGATCCTTCACCAGACATTCAGGCAGACAACAAACACATGAAGAAATGCTTGCAATCATTAGTCATTAGAGAGAGCCAAGTCAAGACAATGTGAACCAAGGACAGATTTAGCTGAAGAAAATCTTGCATATGCACTTGTGCTACAAAACTAGCCATGCTCAATACAGAAGGAACCTCTCAGAGACAACCATTCACCTTGAGAGAGATAATCACTGGGCCTGCCGACTCAAGACCATAGTCTTGGGGGACATCAAACTCAATTAGCACAGCATAATACATAAAAATCTTGTTCTACAACTTACTTGGTGAGTAGTGACTGGGGTCTTAAAAGCTTTCAAGTGGCCATCTAAGATGCAACTATCAGTCCCCTCTCTTCTGAAGCAAACAAGTTTGAAGAAAATCAAAGTCATCTGGAAACAATTAGTCCAATGATATAATGGACCTGGAGACCAGAAGAACTAGATGGTGCCTGGCTACCAATGCCAACCACTTGGAAAGGGATCAAACATGGAGATCCTGGATAGAGTGGGAGGAAAAATGTGGGACAAAATCCAAAAACAGAAAAATGACCCGAATTACTGGTCAGACAGAGTCTGGTGGCATCGGGTTACACTTCGGGCCTAGAATTGCACTCACTCCCACGGATTCACTCTCAGCCCAACAGTAGAAAGACCAACATGTATTACACCTACCCCAGGGCAATGCATCCACCTACTCTAGGAAGATACACCCCATAGAGCAATCAGCCATAGGGCACCAGAGTGATAGCATTCACACAGAGAGAAAGCTGGACAGACAGGAATGCATAGTTAAGGAGAGCACAGGGAGGGGGATAGTCACAAGGATGGGAGGGGAGGAGAGTTTCTTATGGTTGGGGATGATAATCAGGGCATGAAACCAAATGTACATGAGCTGTTGACTGTGAAAAAATTTTGCTCTGTAAATTTGCACCCAAAGCACAATAAAATTAAAAAAATTAAATGTGAGGGCTGGCAGTAGAAAGGCTACCCAGGAGGCCCTTGGGAGCCTCCCCCTAAGCAAGGATGAGGTGCACTGACCAATAAGTCTTAATGCAGAACCTCATCATGTGGGAAATTATCTTACTAGTCACCTGGCTTCATCCTATAGCCTGTTAGTGCCCATGAGGCAGGATCCTGGAACTCACTCACATGCAAAGTCCCAGGTAGGTAAGAGCTGTGCTTAAAGCAGACACGCCTGTGGCTGTGGTCTGACACAGGTCAGCATCACTGTTTAGGGAATATTACACCCATTTCACCTGCTTTTTACATTAGCTCTCCTGGAGAAGCTGAGAAGAAGCTGAAGTTGTGATGCAAACACGTCAGCATGAAAGTAAATTCTCCCAAAAAACTACAGTCTTCAATTTTTAACCTAGAAAAAATTGTGAACAACAACAACAGGAAAAAAAAATTGAAGGGAAACTTCAGCCTTGGGACACAACTGAACAGACTTCTCTCTCTGATTCTGTGATGTGGCTCCAGCATCCTCCACATGGGAATCTACATCAGTGTAGAGGTTGCTGCAAGAATCTTTCATGCAGCAATGATATTGGCTGTTTTGGATCTTCTGAATATGAAAAGAATTGTCTGGAGGCAACATCAGTACCAGCAGCATTCCACAAGGGTTGTCTTGCCATTAGCCAGACAACTCTGTCCCTGAGTGCCCCCATCCCCCCCAGGCAGCTCCAAACCACATCCTCATGTCACCTTTCCACTTGAAGATAAATGATAACAACCTTAGAAAAGTCACCTTGGGAGGCCAGAGCCCAGTTGGAGGATGTAGAAGTGTCCACGGAAAGGGTGACTCCACCAGATACACTCCAAGAAGGTCTTCAGGAGTATGTTCCAAAGGACTTTAATAGATGAAAAAGATTCAATGGAAGAAAGTCAGCATTTATAAAAACAGTGGCAGATGTAACTTCTGAAGTGCAGGTGACAGTGATGCTCACTGAACACTGTAGCTACAAGGTCTCAGAAGTCTCTGTGTCCAGAGGAGGAGAAGGGTCAATGGCTATTTTACCATCCATAGAGTGGAAGAATCTTAGGTTGTTCTCAAACAGTGCAAATCAATTAAGGCCAATAATCTCCAGTAGATTTCTCCAATGACCTGGTACATAGGACCAATGTGGTACTATAGAAAGGGCCCCCTGACAAGATATGACATTATCCACAGACTCCTGGTTGCTGGGAATGTGCCATGGATGACATCTACAGGGAGGCACAGACAAGGTTGTCACAGCGATCTGTTACCTCATGGGCCATTACTCTCTGGAGGCATGAGAACATGCCACTTTTATTTAGTTGAACTAAAAGGGATTTTTGTCATTTTTTTGCCAAAATATTTTTTTTTTAAATAATCACTTTGGACACAAGGTGGTGCACTTTTTCAAAATGAACAGTTTGAAAAATTGTTTAAATACAAATAAAATAAATAAATAAAGACAACAATATGATATATCTCACCCCAGCAATAGTAACAAAGGTAAACAACACAGAAAACAACAAATGCTGATGCAGGTGTGGATAAAATTGAACTCTCATACACTACTGGTGGCACTGTAAAATGGTACAACCACTAGGGAAAATGGTATGATTCTTCCTTAAAAAGTTGGAAATAGTAATACTGTTTGGTCCAGCAATCCCACTACTAGGAATATATCCTAAAAAGGTGAGATCTGGGACATAGATATGTGCACACCCATGTCCATTGCAACACTATTCACTATAGGAAAAAGATGGAAACAACTTAAGTGTCCATCAAGAGATGAGTATATAACCAAACTATGGTACATACACACAACGGTATTCTATGCAACATTGAAGAATAATGAAGAATCCACAACATATCTCAAAAGCTGGACAAACTTGGAGGACAGTATGCTGAGAGAAAAAAGATAATAACAGAAGGGCATATACTATATGAGTCCAATATTATTTTAAAAATCAAGGAAAAGTTTACACACAGAAGGAAACTTTCTTTTCTGGCTATCAGGTTTGGAAGGAGAGGGGAGGGAATTTACTAGCTAAGTAAGAGACATATTAATTTGGGTGAAGGGAAAGGCAATACACTAAAAGAAGGTGACCAGCATATTACTAAGGAAAAGGAAGATATGGATAGTTGTGCAAGATGTAGAAACAACAAAGACAAATACTATTATATACACAACAATGCATTATCTGTAACAACAAACATCAAACTATAGGTGGATACATATGAAGACAGGGAAAATTATCAGGTATGGATAGGTGAAAGAGAATATACTCATGACCATATGGCAGATGTTATTTCTACACACGTATTTGTATGTGCTATAAAATTCTCTATATACAAAATAGAGCTAACAGGGGAAAAGTTATGATAACTTCTTATCCACAACCAAATACCCTGAGAGAGTGAGTGAAAGACACATGGAAACAATTAGTCCAAGGGAGTAGTGGACCATTGAAACCTCAACCTACACAACCCTAAGTTCAGAAGAACTAGATGTTTTCCAGCTACCACTGCCAACCGTTTGGAAAAGGATCAAAATTGGAGATCCTGGATAGAGTAGGAGAAAAATGTGGAATAAAACTCAAAATTATAAAAAAGACTAGGTTAACTGGTTTGATAGAGACTGGGGAAAACCCCAGTCTACGGCCCCTAATCATTATTTGACCCTGAAATTGAACTCACTCCCATGACTTAGCTTTCAGCCATACAATAGACAGGTCTATGAGATGGACAATTACACCAGAGAGGTACACACCTTAGATCAGTCAACTATGTGAGATCAGCAGGGCAGATTTTGCACAGGACAGAAAGTTTTGAAGGCAGGAATGTGTAGGAAAGAAGGACACAGGCAAAAGGTAACCACAGGAGAAATTAAGAAGAGAACTGCTATATTGTGGGGATTGCAACCAATGCCATGAATCAAAATGTGTATGAACTGGTGAATGGAAAACGAATTTGCTCTGTAAATTTCCACCCAAATCACAATAAATATTTAAAAATAATAACAATAAAAAGAACTGAAAAGGGGGAAATAATATGGGAAGAAATATATTTTGTTGTCATTGTCTTACTTATATTTACTTTAAGTGCAAAGCTTAACCTTGCTAAAATTATTGGTAAAACACCACAAAAAGCCTTGGTAGAATTGTCAGTATGAGTCTATTTCTGTGCCATTGTCCAGTTGGAAGACAATAAAAGTAGTTCTGTCCGACTCTTTTACTGCATTGCTCCAGAAGCAATAAAATCTGAAATGATTGAAGATCAAGCTTGAAGGACAAATTCTACAAATGAATTATTAGAAACATCATCTAAGTACATAAAAGTTTTGTGTCCAAACCATGCTTAGTGTTTATGCTTCTGAGACACTGAATCATATTTGCTTTAAAATTAACTGCTTAAAAATTAATAAAGAATAATTCTTTTATAACCTTCACAGTCAGCAACATGTAGTGTAACTTTGTGAGAGCAATTCAGTCTGTATATATTGCATATAGAAAACTTAGGATGTATCTATAAAAATGCACACACATAAATACACACATATTCAAACAAAAAGCACACTAAAAAGTAATGGATGTCACATTGAGGTTTCAGCTTTAAATTACTCAAAGAAAACAAAAAGGAAATTCCCAATTCCAGCTAAGACAATCTGGTAAAGATATGGATTTGATAAAATCCCTAGAACTTTGGATGAAAATTAGAAAGGAAATCATACTTTACAAGCACAGAGCATGTGTTTGTGTGTGTGTGTGTGTGTGTGTATGGAAATATTAGGGTTTTTTTATTATTATTTTTTTAAGATGTATCCATTTACTTTGTGTTAGCAATTGACTGTTTTCTAGTCTGCCAAGTTTAGGAAATGCATCCAAATGTTTTGATCTATGAATTAACTCTCATAGGCACTCAGAGCTCCATTCTAAGAGCATACAACCAAATAAAAACTTACATGCATGCCAAACCAAGAATATTTGTCTTGAAGAAACAAAAATGAGTATTTAATGTATAAACCAAAAAAAACCCAAACTCACTGCCATCGAGTCAGATCCGACTCATAGCAACCAACCC
>NW_006922440.1:596654-599205 GCF_000298275.1 Orycteropus afer afer
AAAGCAAATGGAAGAAATGACAAGATAAAAGAGCTGAACAGAAGATTTCAAAGAGCAGCTCAAGCAGATAAAGCCAATTATTATAATGAAATGTGGAAAGACTTGGAGTTAGAAAACAAAAAGAGAAGAATGCACTTGGTATTTCTCAAGCTGAAAGAACTGAGGAAAATTTTAAGCCTTGAATTGCAATAGTGAAAGATTCTATGGGCAAAATATTTAATAATGCAGGAAACATCAAAAGAAGATGGAGATTCAAAATGGAGTCTAATCAGTAAGCACCAAGGTATTTCCCTCTAGCATCTAAGTGCTTGAAAAACTAGGTACAGCAGTTTGAATTAAGGATTTTGGTGCTCTGAACAGCTCACTGAGTCAGAGTGCACCAAACACAGAGAGCAGAATTAGATGAAAGGCACAAGGAGATTATCTAAGAAAGAGGTACCTTTCTGGAGGACAGAGGGGCAGCCGAGAGAGGCCATTGGAAACTTCCCTGGGGCAGTCACTGACTGGTGGGCAAGGGTAGCCACCTGAGACCCCCATGAGCCAAGAAAGAAGACACCCTATATCAGCATACCAGTGACCACTCCAACATCCCAGAAACCAGCCCCTAGGATTTGCCTCCAGCACTTGATTTTATAGGTAATTTGGGTCATCTAAGTCTAAATGGGCATGCAGCACCACTGAGACTCAGGTGGAGAGCTCACTGTTGTGCCAGGAGGGTGAGCTCACTCTCTTCTCAGTGGGTCACTGGGTGGGCTTGGGTCAGCCTGGATTCAAGGTCAGCCATTGTGTTTATCTTTGTCACTGATATCGGGACTGCAGTATGCTGGCGGGTACTCCCCTGACTCCAACACAGCTGAAATCATGACCATCTTTTGTGCCGTAGGTGGGCAGTATCACAGACAAACTCCCAAGCCATTAGCGGTCTGGCGGGACTGTGCCAGTGCCATGGGCAAATGGGGCAGGGAGAGAGAAAGGAAGCCGCGGCTGAGTGCAGTCCTGGAAATTTGTGTTGGATCGGCTTCTTGGTGCTGAGGGTGCTCAGAGGTGGGGTCTTTGAGTGTGCCTGAGCCTGGCAGAAACTGGCAACTCCCTAACAATGGGAATCTTTCCTGAGATTGAGCTGCGGTCTGGTGAATAGCTGTGTCATTGGTGATAACCTGCACAATGCCCTAAAAACTGACCCTAGGAACACCAAGCTTTCCTTCTTCTGCTCCCACCTTTTCTGCCAATAACTTCACTTATTCAATAGAATAAACCACATTCAGCCAATTACCATAAAACCTCCCACTTTGAACTCTAAACCCTCTTTATGACAGACAGAATCACATATCCACATTCCACACAGTGATTCCACCATCACAAAGAAAACGGCAGAGCAACCCAACATACCTGAATCAATAGTAAAATAAAATACACCAGCTTCAACTTTTCAAAATATTAAATCATAAAACCAAGACAAAACAAATTAACACATAACTAGCATCTAGAGACAACCAAAAGAGACAACACTCTACCAGATTCCAGAGTCTTAAGAAGAGGTTCTGCTTTCCAGTAACCCCAAGAACTCTCCAGACCTGCATGACTAAAAAGGTCCAACATTCCTCTTGTTACTCTTATACCCCACACCTGCTTGGTGAACGGAGGTGCAGCCACCCCCCACTACCACCCACGTACTGGGCCCTCAGGAACTCCATCCCAGTCAGTGTGCTCGGACGGAGCCAGGGTGCCTTGCCCTGTCCTCAGCTGATTTTTTTTTTAATTTTTAATTTTTTCTTCTTTTTCTCTCTTTTTTTTTCCTGGTATTTAGTTTGCTTGTGTTTGTCTGTTTTAAAACTACTATTATTATTAATACTGTTGTCCTTTTTACTATTCTTCCCCTCACAGGTCCTCATTTACACCCTTTTTTCCCCTCTTTTTTCCATTTTTTTCCAGTGATTAACCCTGTTCCTTGTTAATTTTTTTCATTTTCCCCATTTTTCTTCATTATAATCCTTCTCTACCTTTTCTCTCTTTGTGCTCTATTCCTAGATATTGCAGTTTTTTTTTCTTGTTTTCATCGTCTTTTCTCCCCTTTTTCTTTTCCTTATTTTATTTATTTTTTTTTGTTACTGCTCTTGTGTGATTACCTGCTGTATTTTTTGTACATGTGCTTTTAGGTTTTTTTGACTATTATTCAATTATATTTTTTGTCTAACTGAGCAGGAGACAGCAACAGTCCCCATAAGATACAAGTACACCCACACGTTCTGCAACCTCACTTACTGGGCAGGAGCCAGCATCTCCTTCTCCACTAATGGCCAATGATAAAAAACAACCAAGAAGAGCCTGAATCACCCTTGGCTGCTCTTCACAAACAATAAACAGAGATCTTAATACAATACCATGATGCCTCGGAGACAACACACCATCACAGTCCACACAAAGAATCAAGATAAAGTGGCAGAAACAAGAGAACAGGATACAGACCCAGAACACATTCCTGAGGAAAAAACAGCATTGGAACTCACTGATAAGGAATTCAAAAGAATCATATTTAGGTATCTTCAAAGGA
>NW_006922440.1:599447-600182 GCF_000298275.1 Orycteropus afer afer
GGAAATTAGATTTCTAGATAAGCAGAGACTAAGGGAATTTGTTAAAACCAGACCAACCTTACAAGAGATGATAAAGAGAGTGCTCTGAACAAAGACCCAAAAATAGCAAATAACAACCAGCCATTAATACACAAGATGACATAACCCAGAAAACACAGTTATGGACATATCCAAAGTAAAATGAGTTTACAAGATTGTAAACAGGGAACCAGAGACATCAATTGGCAAGTGAGGACAACTACAAACAAAAAGAGGCAAAACACTGTGTAGTTACAGAATTCCTAAATGGTGAGGAAGTTAAGAGAATTGCAAGATAAAATGGACTGTTCTAAACTCGGGGAGAAAATTATAAATCATAAGGTAACCTCAAGGAAAAATGATAAACCTTCATATCACAATAAAAAAGAGGACAAGCACAAATACACAGCAAATACTAAAATAACACCAACAAGGGAAATGATAACAGGATTCATAAACATAATGAGCTCAGCACAGAAAATAATATGGAACAAAGAAACCAGGGACACCATGAAAAACTACATAACAAATGAGGGCAACCAATTCACACATGTCAATAATTACAGTGAATGTTAACGGATTAAATGCACCACTCAAGAGACGGAGAGTTGCAGATTAGATAAGAAAACAAAACCCATCAATATGCTGCATACAAAAGACACACCTTAGAGATAATGAAAAAAACAGACTAAAAATCAAAGGTTGGAAAAAGATATA
>NW_006922440.1:600549-601615 GCF_000298275.1 Orycteropus afer afer
GAGTAATAAATTTGGCTACTAACCAGAATTTCAACAGTTCAAACCCACCAGGTGCTCCACAGAAAGAAGATGGAGTGATCTACTTCTGTAAAGGTTTACAGACTTGGAAAGCCCATGAGGGTCACTATGAGTCAGAATTAACTCATGGCAGTGAGTTTGGCTTGACTCTGGAGGTAAGAGGACATCTTCTTCATATAACCCTATTAGAAAAAGTTTCCTGAATTACTATATGTTTTGTAATCTCCAAGTACTTACCATTTCATTTGGTTAAAATTAGTGACTTTTTTAAGAGAAAATTTTACTATTTTGTTCCGAACTCTATTTGTTATGATGGATACAGTGACTAGTACATAGGAAGTATTCAGGAATATGTTTTTGAATTAGCACATTTCTAGGATTCTTGGCTAGGTCCTCTTTTTTTGAATCTCTAAATTATTTCCATTTAAAAATATTAAAGGGAAAAATTCACCTAATTTAACATTTATACTTATATCTTTCACTGTGTATTTCCTTACTGTTATGTGGAGACTGAACCAAAATTTCTTATTACTCAGTTTCTACAATTGCTGGGGGGTGGGGGAACCAGGACAGAGTGAGGAAGCCATGGCAAGGATCCAGGTAAAGCAAGGGACTCAGGCCACACCCCTCCCAAGCAGTGGGAAAGCCAGGGAAACAGAGAAAAAGCCAGAGTGGGGGACCAGGACAGAGAGAGGAAGCAGAGGCAGGGTTTCAGGTAAGGCCGCGGACCCAGGCCACACCCCCAAGTGGCAGGAAAAAGGCAGGGATCCATGTAAGGAAAGGGTGGGGAGGGTGGAGAGGTTTTGAACAGCTAAGGGAGACAAACTTGTTTGTCAGTTTGTCCTACTGTGGTGGCGTGTTGCTGTGAGGCTTAAGGCTGTGCCACAGGTGTTTCAAATCCCAGTGGGGGTTGCACATGGTGGACAGGTTTCAATAGATTACAGATTGAGACAGACTAGGAAGAAGAAAGAGGGCATCCACTTTTCAAAGAATTGACCAGGGAAAACCTTATGAATAGCAGAGAAACACTGTCTGATACTGTGCAACT
>NW_006922440.1:601715-603415 GCF_000298275.1 Orycteropus afer afer
GATATATCAAGCAAATGGCAAGTGTAAGAGAGCAGGAGTGGCAATATTAATTTCTGATCAAATTGACTTTAAGACAAAAACCACCAGGCAAGATAGCAGACTAGGCAGAAAGACTGCACAGACCTTCTTCAACAAAAAAAAAGGGAAACCAATTAACACAGACACAGAAGATAATCCTGGACCTCTGAGCCTTGAAGGAAAGGATATAGAAGTGGACTAAACCCCAACTAGCAGAAGAATTTTGTGTGAAAATACCAAAAAAGGAAACAGACGGAGCTGCGGTCTGGCAGCGATCCTGAGTGATCCTGATGACACAGATAGCTTGGAGATTCCTGAGTGGTGGTGGGACCTAAGAATTAACCTAAAAATTACCCTGCTAGCCAGAGACTGCACGGCGGACTGTGCACACAGTCACTGGGGAGAAAACGGAGAAGGTGAAGAGAAAGGTGGGCTGAGCTGTGGACTTTTGCCGGTCTGGAGGACGCCACCATTTTGAAGGCGCCACCATTTTGAAGGCTTAAAAAGCAGCTTGACTACTTTGGATATTTAATGAGACAGTGCTCTTGCAGATTCCTGGGGCTTAAGAACGTGTTCTCCTTTCCAGCAACCCCAAGGACACTCGGGACCTACAAGACTAACAAGGTACGATATTTCTCTTGTTACTCTTATACCCGACACCTGCTTGGTGAACAGAGGTGTGGCCATCCCATACTCCCACCTACCCTCTGGGCCCACAAGAACTCCATCACAGTCTGTGTGCTCAGACGGAGCCTGGGTGCCCTGCCCTCTCCTCCACCGATTTTTTTTTTCTTTTTTCTTTTTATTTCTATTTTTTTTCTTTTTTGCTTTCTTTTTTTTCTGGTGATTAGTCTGCTTGTATTTGTCTGTTTTAAAACAACTAATATTATTAATACTTTTGTCCTTTTTGTTATTATTCTTAATCTTCCCCTTTCCAGATCCTAGTTTTCAACATTATTTCTTTTCTTTTCCCTGTGGCTGGTTGAATTTTTTTTTTTTTTAATTTAAGATGTTTTTTTTCTTTTCCCCCTTGTTTCTTGGGGTTAACCCTATTCCTTGATTTTCTTTTTGCATTTTTCCTATTTTTTTTTTTCATTTCTTATTCTCCTTTGCTACTTTTTATTTCTTAGGGCCCTACCCCAGATATTGCAGGTTTTCTTATATTTTCCCCTTTTTTCTTTCTTTGGTTACTGTTCCTGTGTGATTATATGGTGTATTTTTTGTCCATGGGCTTTTACTTTTTTTGATGGTTATTCAATTGTAATTTGTGTCTAACTCAGTGGGAGACAACAACAGTCCCCATAAGACACAACTACAACCACACATCCTGCAACTTCACTTACTGAGAGCCACTACCTCCTTCTCCACCAATGGGCCAATGATAAATAAACCACCAAGAAGAGCCTGAACACTCTTGGCTTCTCTTCACAAACAGTTAACAGAGATCTAAATACAACACCACAATGCCTCAGAAACAACAGACCACCACAGTCCACACAAAGAAGCAAGATAAAGTGGTAGAAAAAAGGGAGCAGGATACAGACCCAGAACACATCCCTGAAGAAGCAGCATTGGAACTCTCTGATAAGGAATTCAAAACATTTATGTTTAAGTATCTTCAAAGGATTGAGAGACAGACCAAAGAAAACACAGAAAAAAACTTACAAGAATTTTGGAAAAAA
>NW_006922440.1:603515-604696 GCF_000298275.1 Orycteropus afer afer
CAGGGAAAACCTTATGAATAGCAGAGAAACACTGTCTGATACTGTGCAACTTTATGAGTAGACTGGAAACATTGTCTGATAGTGCTGGAGGATAAGCCACTTAGGTTGGAAGCTTCTCAAAATAGGACCAGGAAAGAGATGCATCATTAGAGTAGAACCAGCCTTACTAATATGGATAAGATAAAGCTTTAAAGACCTCTATTTCGTGACATGGCATGACTCAAATTGAGGAGAAACAGCTGTAAACATCCATTAATAATCAGAACATGGAATATACGAAGTATGAATCTAGGAAAATTGGAAGTTGTCAACAAAGAAATGGAACACATAAAGATTGACATACTAAGTATTAGTGCGCTGAAATGGACTAGTTTTGGCCATTTTGAACCAAACAACCATGTGGTCTACTATGCTGGGAATGACAATTTGAAGAGGAATGGTGTGGCATTCATCATCACAAAGGATGTTTCAAGATCTGTCCTGACGTACAATGCTGTCATTGATAGGATAATATCCATATATCTACAAGGAAGACCAGTTAATAAGACTATTATTCAAATATATGCATCAACTACCAAAGCCAAAGATGAAGAAATTGAAGATTTTTATCAACTTCTTCTGCATGAAATTGACTGACCATGCAATCAACATGTGTTAATTATCACTGGTGACTGGAATGCAAAACCTGGAAACAAAGAAGAATCACCGGTAGTTGGAAAATTTGGCATTGGTGACAGAAATGATGCTGGAAATCTCATGATAGAATTTTGCAGGACCAACAACTTATCCATTGCAAATACCTTTTTTAGCAATACAAATAGCAGTTATACACATGGACTTCACCAGATAGAATACAATGAATCAGATTGACTACATCTGTGGCAAGAGGCAATGGAAAAGCTCAATGTCTTCAGCCAAAACCAGGCCAGGAGCTGATTATGGAAGAGACCATCAACTTCTCATGTGAAAGTTCAATTTGAAGTTAAAGACAGTTAAAACAAGTTCATGAGAGCCAAAACATGATCTTGAACATATCACTCCTGAATTTAGAGACAATCTAAAGAATAGATTTGATGCATTGGATACCAATGACTGAAAACCAGACTTTTGGTGTATTAAAGTCTCCCACTACGAGTGTGGAGTCATCTATTTGGCTTTTCAACTCTTTTAACGTCTGATTT
>NW_006922440.1:630300-633000 GCF_000298275.1 Orycteropus afer afer
ATATATATATATATATATATATACTTTGCTGGTTTTTGTGTTTCTCTAGAGAACCCAATCCAACACAGTCATGTTGTCAGAAGTGACCATTTCCTGGAGAAGGATGTCATGCTTGGTAAGTTGGAGGGTCAACGAAAGAGGGGAAAACCCTCAACAAGATGGATTGACACAGTGGCTGAGACGATGGGCTCAAATATAGCAAGGATCATGGAGCTGGTTCAGGACAAGACAGTGTTTCGTTCTGCTGTGCATAGGATTGATATGAGTTGGTCACGACTCAATGGCACCTAACAACAACAACAAGAACAACAACAACATATTGCATAGATTTGAAGAATGTGCCTAAAGTTATTTACCAGTAAAACTTTACCTAGAAGCTAGCCTCTTCATCCCCTAAGCTTAAGGAGTTTGGAAATCAATGTTCCCTTCCTGTAAAATGGTCATACGATTTTTCTGGAAATAAAACAAGACAGCCTGGGTAAGAGAGTGGAGTCCTGAGTTGCATTACCTGAGCCCCCTTCTTATTACAGCCACAACTGTAGTGAAAGTTCTGTGCAAGCTCAGAGTCAAGCTGCCTGCAACATATCCCAAGAAGGAGCCTAAAGAATGCATTTCTTCATCAAGGAAAAGCATCCCTCTCTGTTCTGTGAATACATACAATCTAGGAGGACAAAGAGTCAATAGACCTGGGGAAACCCTCAACAAAAGCAGGATGGTTGTTGTTGTTATGTGCTGTCAAGTCATCTCTGACTCATGTTTTTGTTGTTGTTGTGTGCCATCGAGTTGGACCCGACTCACAGCAACACCTCCTTGGATTTCAGAGGTGGTATCACTACAGAAGTAGATTGCCCAACCTTCCTCATAGCAACCCTATGTACAGCAGAAGGAAACATTATCCAGTCCTGTGCCAGCTCTCTGATCCCTGCTATACCTGAGCCCATAATTGTAGCACTGTGTCAATCCATCTTGTTGAGTGCCTTCCCCTCTTTCATTGACCTTCCACTTTACCAAGCAAGATATCTTTCTGTGGGGATGGTCCCTTCTTACAACATGACCAAATTAGGTGAGACAAAGTCTGGCCATTCTTGCTTTCAAGGAACATTCATTCAGGCTGCACTTCCTCCAGGAAAGATTTGTTAGTTCTTTTAGCAGTCCATGGTACTTTCAGCTTTCTTTGCCAGCACCACAACTCAAAAGCATCAATTCTTCTTCCTTACCCCTCCTGCCCCTGGTAAACTTCAAAGAATGATTAGAGAATAATGTTGGTCATTAGTTTTGTATATATTCCCTTAATTATGTTGAGGAATTTCCCTTCTATCCCTATTTTGCTGAGCATTTTAATCAAGAACCCGTATTGAATTTTGTCAGAATCAATTGGTATGATCATGTATTTATTTTCTTTTGTTTTAATTATATAGTGGAATTCACTGATTGTTTTTCTAAAGTTCAACCATTCTTGCTTACCCTGTATGAATCCTACATGGTCATTATGTATTATTTTTTTAATATGTTGTTGAATTCTATTGGCTAGTATTTTGTTGAGAATTTTTGCATCAATGTTCATGAAGGATACTGGTCTTTCTTTATGGGTGATATTTTTGCCTGGTTTCAATATCAGGGTTATGATTACTTCATAGAATATGATCTGGTGTATTCCATCCTTTTCTATGTTCTAGAATAGTTTGGGTTCAACAACTGTCAGCTCTTCTCTATATTTTTATTAGAATTTGCCAGTGAAGTCATTTGGGCCAGGACTTTCTTGTTGGTAGCTTTCCAATGACCTATTCAATTTTTTTCTTTTTTGTTGGATACATTCAAATTTTCTACCTCATTGTGTTAATTTGAGTATGTAGTGTGTTTCTAGGAATATGTCTATTTCTTCTAGGTTTTCTAGTTTGGTGGAGTTCAGTTCTTCATAATGTTCTATTATTATTATTTTTTTTATTTCTTTAGGTCTTATTGTTACATTGCCTATTGCATTTTTTTTTTAATTGTGTTTTAGGTGCAAGTTTACAGAGCAGGACTAGTTTTCCATTCAACATTACATGTACAGTTAGTTTCACTCCCCATTTACCATCCCCAACCCTAACCCAGTCTCCTTTCCTCCCTTTTCAGTACCCCCCCCCACCCCTCATAATTATGCACTTCTGTGTGTCCTGCATTTCCTCATGCTAAGGTTGCCCCTCTGGTGCCACATGGTCAAATGCTCCAAGGGATGAATTTCCATAGAGTATGTGTGTGCCCCACCCTAGGTTGAGTGGTCTGCGTGTACATCTTCTTTACTATTGGGCTGAGAGCCAGCCCCTGGGAGTGAGCTTTATTCCAGTCCCAGAATGCATCCCAGGGCCATTGTAGTGGGGGCTCACCAGACTCCATCTGAGTAATGCTGGTCATTATTGAGTTTTTGGATTTTGGTCCACGTTTTTCCTCCCACCCTATCCAGGATCTTCGGTTTTGCTCCTTTCCTGAGTGGTTGGTATTGGTAGCCAGACACCATCTAGTTCTTCTGGTCTTGCAGGGCCATCATGTCCTAAGGCTGATTGCTTCCAATTCAAATGCCCTTGTTTTTTGTTTGTTTGTTCATTTGTTTGTTTTTCACTTTTCTTCACTTCCAATGATAGGAGAAAATTAATTAATTCATTTCTGTTCATATGTGTTCATTTCTGTTCAAATGTTCATAATATTTCCTTTATTCTGGTG
>NW_006922440.1:634732-637313 GCF_000298275.1 Orycteropus afer afer
TTCAATCTTTTCTCCATTTATTGTGATGCTGCTTATTGGTCCAGTTGTGATGATTTTGTTTTCTTTATATTGTGGTGTAATTCATACTGAAGACTATAGTCTTCAATCTTCATCAAGAAGCGCACCGTCATCCTCATATTCAGCAAGCAAAATTGTGTCATCAGCATATCACAGGTTGTTAATGATTCTCCCTCCAAACTTGATGGCATGTTCTTCTTCATATAGTCCAGCTTCTCGGATTATTTTCTCAGGATACAGACTGAATAGGTATGGTGAAAGGATACAACACTTATGAACTCCCTTTCTGATTTTAAACCATGTAGTATTCCCTTGTTCTGTTCAAATGGCAGCCTACTAGTCTATGTACAGCTTCCCCATGAGTACAATCAAGTTTTCTGGAATTCTCATTCTTCTCAATGTTATCCACAATTTGTTATGAACTGCACAATTGAATGTCATTGCATAGTCAATACAACAAAATTAACTATCTTTCTGGTAATCTTCGCTTTCAACCAAGATCCACTTGACATCAGCAATGGTATTCCTTGCTCCACATCCCCTTCTAAATCCAGCTTGCATTTCTGGAAGTTCTCTATCGATATACTTCTGTAAACATTTTTGAATTATCTTCAGTAAGATTTTACTTGTGTGTGATAACAATGATATTGTTAGATAATTTCCACATTCTGTGGGATCACCTTTCTTTGGAATGGGTACAAATATGGATCATTTCCAGTCAGTTGACCTAGGAGCTATCTTCCAAATCTCCTGGGATAAACCAGTGAATGCCTCCAGTGGGTCATCTGTTTATTGAAACATCTCAATGGGTATTCCTTCAATTCTTGGAGGCTTGTTTATCACCACTTCCTTCAGTGCAGCTTTGACTGCTTCCTTAAATACCATTGGTTCTTGATCATATGTCACCTCCTGAAATGGATGATAATCTACAAATTCTTTTTGGTACAGAGACTTTGTGTATTCCTTCCATCTTCTTTTGATGCTTCCTGCATCATTCAATATATTGCCCATAGAATCCTTCAATATTTCAACTCAAGGCTTATTTTTTTTTTCCTCAGTTCTTTCACCTTGAGAAATTCTGAACATGTTCTTCTCTTTTGGCTTTCCAACTTCATGTCTTTGCATATTTCATTATAATAATTGACTTTGCCTTCTCAAGCTGCTTTTTGAAATGTTCTGTTCACTTCTTTTATCTTATCATTTCTTCCATTTGCTTTAGCTATTCTCCATTCAAGGGCAAGTTTCAGAGTCTTTTCAGACATCCATTTTGATGGTCTTTTCTTCCTTTCTTGTATTTTTAATGACCTTTTGCTTTCTTCATGGATAATGTTCTTGATGTCATCCCACAATTCCTCTGGTTTTCACTCGCTGGTGTTCAATGCATCAAATCTATTCTTTATATGGTCTCAAATTCAGAACGGATATATTCAAGGTCATATATTGGCTTTTGTGGACATGTTTTAATTGTCTTCAACTTCAACTTGAACTCACATATGAGCAGTTGATGATCTTTTCCACAATCAGCTCCTGGCCTTTTTTTGGCTGAAGATATTTAGCTTCTCCATCACCTCTTGCCACATGTAGTCAATCTGATTCCTGTGTATTCCATCTGGAGAAGTCCATTTGTATAGCCACCATTTGTGTTGTTGATAAAAATGTATTTTCAATGAATAAGTTGTTGGTCTTGCAAAATTCTATCATATGATCTCTGTTATCATTTCTACCAGCAAGGTCATATTTTCCACCTACCAGTGATTTTTCTTTGTTTCCAACTTTTGCATTGCATTCACCAGTGATAATCAGCACATCTTGATTCCATGCTCAGTCAATTTCAAACTGCTGAAATTGGTAAAAATATTGAATTTCCTCATTGTTGGCTTTGGTGGTTGGTGCATAAATTTGAATAACTGCAGTATTATTTGGTCTTCCTCATAGTTGTAAGGATATTATGTTATCACTGGAAGCACTGTTCTTCAGAATAGCTCTTGATATATTCTTTGTGATGATGAATGCCATGCCAATCTTCTTCAATTTGTCATTCCTGGCATAGCAGATCATATGATTGTCTGATTCAAAATGTCCAAAACCAGTCCATTTCTGCTCACTGATGTCTGGGATATTGACCTTAATGCGTTCTATTTCATTTTTGACAATTTCCATTTTTCTTAGATTCGTACTTCGTACATTCCATGTTCCAATTATTAATGCATGTTTTCAGTTGTTTCTTCTCATCTTGAGACATGCTACATCAGCAAATGGTGGCCTTGAAAGCTTTACTCTATCCATATCATTATGCCGGAAGAGCAGGAGAAAGGGGTAAAACCCAGTCACTAGTGCTCAGACGGCTCCCTTGTTACCCTCCCGAGAGGGACCAGGTTTCCTGGAGTAAGGTAAGCAAGGGCGAGCTGGTGCTTACTCACTGATCTGCACTGAACACTTTCCCTTGTTACCCTCCCGAGAGGGACCGGGTCTCAGGGAGCAAGGTAAGCACGGGCGTCACACAGAGTAGCAGGCCGGAAGAGCAGGAGAAAGGGGTAAAACCCAGGGAGCCAAAGAGAAGAGC
>NW_006922440.1:638914-647258 GCF_000298275.1 Orycteropus afer afer
TGTCAGTGTTTCATTGCTATTCATAAGTTTTTCACAGGCCAATTCTTTGAAAAGCAGATAGCCTCTTCCTTCCTCTGAGTCTGTCTTAGTCTGGAAGCTTGGCTGAAACCTGTCCACCATGGGTAACCCAGTTGGATTTCACAACACCAGTCGCATAGCCTCTAGCCTCACAGCAACACTCAAGCCTGCACAGTACAACAAATTGACAGACAATTTTTCAGAGTTCTTTTTCTGAGAGTTATTATTATTTTTTTTTTATCAGGAATGGGTGTTGGTTTTTATCAAATGCCTTTTTTCTGCATTTATTGATATGATTATGTGATTCTTTTCATTTATTATACTTATGTGATGGGTTACATTGATTATTTTTATGATGTTCAACCATCCTTGCATATGTAGTATAAATCCATTTGGTCATGGGATTTTTGGAACACTTGGACCCTGCATGTAACTGAGTCTTCAGTCTTCAGTCAGCAGGCTGCCAAATTTCCTGCTGAAACATGGACTGTCTCTGACTGTCTCTGGACTTGAACTAGCAACCAGTCATGCTCTTTGGTAATGTTGGGAATATGCCATTTTATTTGTTGACCTTAGGTTTGTGAGCCTCAGCAGCCAGCAACTGCCTGAGTGAAAAGACACCTCAAGCTTCAGTCACCAGGAATAAGAGGCAGAGATGAAGGGAAAGGTTGAAGGGCTTTCATCCAGCCCCTAGAGCTGGCACTTTGAATTCTGACTTCTAGCCTACTAAACTGTAAGAGAATAAACTCCTGTTTGTTAAAACCACCCATTTGTAGCATTTTCTGTTAGACTAACACTAGGTAAATATGGTAGTTAAGGTTGTTGTCAACTTGGCTGGGACTGGTTGAGTGTGGGCAGCTGGTGGTAGTTATTCCCCATGAAGAGACTAGCAATCAACTGCATGGTGGTATCTACCACAAGCAGCTACGTAGTTGCTTTAGGGATGTTGTCTGCTCCCCATATATAAGCAGCAGTTTTGGGAATGGTCTCTAGGTTATGGTACCCTTTAACTTTTAATACAGCTGAGTTGTTGTTTAGCAGTCTGCCATGCTTTGCCAATCTTGAGACTGTCAATGAACTTGAATCAATGGCCTTCTGTGTTGTTTGGTAACATTGGGACTGTGCCTTTTAATTTGTTGACCTTGGGTTTGACAGCCTCAGCAGCCAGCAGCTGCCTGAGTGAAGAAAAACTTCTTGCTTCAGTGGGCTGGGAGCAGGGGGCAGAGCTGAACACCAAGGTTGAGGGGCTTTCACTCAGCCCCTAGAGCCTGGCACTTTGAACTTGGACATAAAGCCTCCAAATTGTGAAAGAATAAACTCCTGTTTGTTCAAGTCATTCCACCTGTGCGATATCCTTGTCAGAGTGGCACTAGGTAACCAAAATAGAAACCAAAACAGAATTTGTTACTGAGAGAGTGGGGTGCTGCTCTGACAGATAACTAATATGTGGAAACAGGAGAGGAGTGCATCCTTGACCCAAGTCCCTGGCAGAGAGATCCCGGCATAGAGATGATGGTAGCAGCAGAGCTAAGAGACCAGCAGGAGAAAGTGACAGGCTTACAAGACCATGGAGCAAGAAACTTTGTACCTTTGGGGCAGGAAGATTCTTGGCAGAGTGGATTATATTTGGGTGTTAATTGGCAGAAGTTTAGACATCAAGGAAACAGGAAGTAGAACTGCTTCAGCCTCAAAGGGTAGGACCATGACCTCTGGAGGTGGAACCACCACAGCCTCCAAATTTCCAGAGTCAGACCTTCACCAATTTGGTTCTGGAGCTGCCTTTCATGTGGGCCAGTAGGATGTGGCTATAGCCACTGCCCAAAAGTGATGGGGGCAGGGCTGTCATGCTCAGAGGACAGAGGAATGGGGCCTAGCAGTCCAAGGTGCTGAGATCACCACTCAAATGGACTAAGACACTTAGGCCACCCAATGTAGGATATGGTAAGATATGTGAACAGATGTCAAGTTGACAAGGGGTGGAATTGTGGTAGTTAAGTTGTGTGTCAACTTGGTTGGGTCTGGTTATGTGTGGCTGGCTGGGAAGCTGGATGTAGTTATTCCCAATGATGAGATTGGTAATCAACTTCATGGTGCAATCTACTGGAGCATTTAGTAGCTGCCTTAAGGATGTGGTCTGCTAATATTATATAAGAAGAAGCATTGAGAAAGGTTTCTGCAGCTTTTTGGAATGCTTGGGCCCTGTGTGTAGCTGAGTCTTCAGTCAGCAGCCTACTGTGTTTTCTGCCAATCTTGGGACTATCTCTGGACTTGAATTAGTGACTTGCCATGTTGCTTGGTAATCTTAGGACTGTGCCATTTTATTTGTTGACCTTGGGATTGTCAGCCTCAGCAGCCAGCAGCTGCCTGAGTTAAGAAAAGCATGCAGCTTCAGTGGGCCTGGAGCAAGGGCAGAGCTGAAGCCCAAGGTAGAGGGGCTTTCACCCAACCTCTAGAGCTGGCACATTGAACTTGGACTTCTAACCTCCTAAGCTGGGAGAGAATAAACTTCTGTTTGTTAAAGCCACCCATTTGTGGTATTTTCTGTTAGAGTGGTACTGTTGTTGTTGTTATGTGCCGTCGAGTCGGACCCGACTCATAGACATCCCTCCTTGGGTTTCCGAGGCAGTATCACTACGGAAGTAGATTGCCCCATCTTCCTTTCAAGGAGTGGTTGGTGGGTTTGAACCACCAGCCTTCTGGTTAGCAGTCAAGTGCCTTAGGCACTATGCTACCAGAGCTGCCAGAGTGGTATTAGAGAACCAAAACATATTCTGTTTTGAAAAAGATGAACAACCCAGAAGGGAGACAAAATTACAATGAAATATTAAACTTTGTCCAACAACATGGTGAAGAGGAAGAGAACTAAAATGTAATGAACATCTATTTCTTTGAAAAAAATTATGAATAATTTTGTTTTTTTCCTCCATAACAACCCTAAATGGATGTTTGATTCTTTTTTATTGATTGATTCCAGGGACCAAAACACTATGTGCGTGTGTGTGTGTGTGTATGCATTTATGCAGTTACTATATTCAGCTAACTGTTGTTATTGTGAGCTACTGTTGAATTCACTCTGACTCACAAGGATCCCATGCATTACAGAATAGCACTTTGTGCCATAGACTTTACAGAAGATGTTCACCAGGTATTTCTTCCATGGAGTCACTGAGTCTGTTGAACTACCAAACTTCAGGTTAACAAATCATTTGCACCACGCGGGCTCTTTTTCAGCTGACTATACCAGTCAGTAAATAAACTTTCCTTGGGTGATATCTACAAGTGCCCTACAATACTAAGACTTCCAATGCTCTTCTTTGCAAAATGCCTCAGACCTCTTCACAATTCAATGATTATAGGATCAAGATCACAAGGACTCCTGGAACTATATTCAAGGGTTAGAACCTGGATATGATCTTCTTGGACCATTTTCCTATGTGATAACGAGCCCCTAAAATGCTCCCTAATGATTCTCACATTCTATTATTCATGGCTTTGTTTAATCATCACCCACATTAAATCAGTACTTCCTTATGTGAAGAGTAGATTATGCTGAAGTGACAGTAACTTCTGAGGCCAAAACATAAAGAAATAAAGAATAAAGAATATTTTAGCTTCTTGATCGTTTTCTCTGGAGAAAGACAATTACCATGCCATAAAGAAAACTCAAACAGCCTTGTGGAGTGGTCTAATGGAAATATATTCAAACCTTCCAACAACATTCTGGCTTCTAAGGAGCATTTCGGCTGCACTTCCTCCAGGCAAGATTTGTTAGTTCATTCAGCATTCCATGGTATTTTCAGCATTCTTTGCTAGCAACACAACTCAAAAGCATCAACTCTTCCTTGGTCTTCCTTATTCATTGTCCAGCTCTCACATGCATACAAGGTGATTGAAAATATCATGGTTTGTGTCAGGTGCAACTTAGTCCTCAAGGAGACATCCTTACTCATCAGCACTTGAAAGAGTTCCTTCATAGATGACCTTCCCAGTGCTACACATCATCTAATGCCCTGACTGCTGCTTCCATTGGCATTTATTGTAGAACCAAGCAATGTGAATTCTTAGACAACTTCAATCTTTTCTCCATTTATCATGATGCTGCTTATTGGTCCAGTTGTGAGGATTTTTGTCTTCTTTATATTGAGATATAACCCATACTGCAGACTGTATTCTTCAATCTTCATCAGTTAGCGCCTCAAGTCATCCTCACTTTCAGCAAGCAAAGTTGTATCATCAGCGTTTCTCAGGTTGTTAATGATTCTTCCTCCAATCCTGATGCCAAGTTTTTCTTCATATAGTCCAGATTCTCAGATTATTTGCTCAGCATATAGATTGAATAAGTATGGGAAAGGATACAACCCTGATTCCCCTTCCTGATTTTCAACCATGTAGTGACCCTTTATACCATTAGAACGACAGCCTCCTGGTCAATGTACAGGTTCCTCATGAGTACAATCAAGTGTTTGAGAATTCCCGTTCTTCTCAATGTTATCCATAATTTGTCATGATCCACAAATCAAATGCCTTTGCATAGTCAATAAAACACAAGTAAACATCTTCCTGGAATTCTTTGCCTTGAACCAAGATCCATCTGACAACAGCTATGATATCCCTTGTTCCACGTCCTCTTCGGAATCCAGCTTGCACCTCTGGATGTTCTCTGTCATTATACTGCTGCAACCATTTTTGAATTATCTTCAGTAAGTTCTTACTTGCATGCAATATTAATGATATTGTTTGATAATTTCCACATTCTGTGAGATCACCTTTCTTTGGAATGGGTACAAATATGGATCTTCCAGTTAGTTGCCCAAGTAGCTGTTGTCCAAATCTCTTGGCATAACTGAGTGAGTGCCTCCAGTGTGGCATCCATTTGTTGAAATATCTCAATGAGTATTCCGTCAATTCCCAGAGCCTTGTTCTTCACCAATTCCTCCATTGCCGATCCAAATTCCTCCTTCGCTGCTCCAAATTCTTCTTTTAGTACCATTGGTTCTACATCATATACCACCTCCTGAAATGGATGAAGACAGAACAGTTCTTTATGGTACGGTGACTCTATGTATTCCTTCCATCTTCTTTTGATGTTTATTGCATCATTCAATATTTTGCCCATAGAATATTTCAATATTGCAACTCGAGGCTTAAATTTTTTCTTCAGTTCTTTCAGCCTGAGAAATGCCTAGCATGTTCTGCACTTTTGGTTTTCTAACTCTAGGTCTTTGCACATTTCATTATAGTAATTGGCTTTGTCTGCTCAAGGTGCTCTTTGAAATCTTCTGTGCAGCTCCTTTATCTTGTCATTCTTCCATTTGATTTAGCTACTCTCCACTCAAGCGCAAGTTTCAGAGTCTCACCTGTCATCCATTTTTGTCTTCTCTTCTTTTCTCGTCTTTTTAGTGATCTCTTGTTTTCTTAATGGATAATGTTCTTGATATCCTCCCACAATTCTTCTGGTTTTCGGTCATTGGTGTTCAATACATCAAATCTATTCTTTAAGTGGTCTCTATATCCAAGAGGGATATATTCTTGACCATATTTTTGTTCTCGTGGACTTGTTTTAATTGTCTTTAACTTCAAGTTGAACTTGCATATGAGCAGTTGATGGTCTGTTCCACAGTCAGCTCCTGGCCTGGTTTTGGCTGAAGATATTGAGCTTTTCCATCGCCTCTTGCCACAGATGTAGTCAATCTTATTCCTGTGTGTTCCATCTGGTGAAGTCCACATGTACAGCCACCATTTGTGTTGTTGAAAAAAGATATTTCAATGAACAAGTCGTTGGTCTTGCAAAATTCTACCATGAAAGTTCCAGCATTATTTCTGTCACCAAGGCCAAATTTTCCAATTACTATTGATTCTTCTTTGTTTTTAACATTTGCATTCCAGTCACCAATGATAATTAACACATCCTGATTTCATGTTTGGTCAATTTCAGACTGCTGATATTGATAAAAATCTTCAATTTCTTCATCTTTGGCTTTGGTGGTTGGTGCATAAATTTGCATAATAATCATATTAATGGGCCTTCCTTCTAGGTGTATGGATAATATCTTATCACTGACAGCATTGTACTTCAGGACAGATCTTGAAACATCCTTTGTGATGATGAATGTCACTCCATTCCTCTTCAAACTGTCATTCCTGGCATAATAGATCATATGGTTGTCTGATTCAAAATGGCCAAAACCCATCCATTTCAGCTCACTAATGCGAGGAGCTCTGGTAGCATAGTGCCTAAGGCACTTGACTGCTAACCAGAAGGCTGGCAGTTCAAACCCACCAGCTACTCCTCAGAAGGAAGTTTGGGCAATTTACTTCCGTAGTGGTACTGCCTCAGAAACCCAAGGAGGGGTCGCTATGAGTTGGGGCACATAACAACAAAAACAATGCCTAGGATATCTATCTTTATGCATTCCATATCATTTTTGACAACTTCTAATTTTCCTAGATTCATACCTCGTGCATTCCTTGTTCCGATGTCTAATGGATGCTTGCAGTTGTTTTTCCTCAATTTGAGTGGTGCCACATCAGCAAATGGAGCCCTTAAAAGCTTTACCTTATCTCTATGAGTAATTATGGTTTTGGTCTGATGATGCAGCTCTTTCCCAGTCCTATATAGAGAGGCTTCTAACCTATCCAGACTATTCATAAAGTTGTGCGGTAGTGTATCAGACAATGTTTCTTTGCTATTCATAAAGTTTTTCCTGGCCAATTCTTTGACATGTGGATGGCCTCTTCCTTCTTCCTAATCTGTCTCAGTCTGCAAGCTGGACTGATATCTGTGCACCATATACACCCCGCTGGGTTTGAAACACCGGTGGCACAGCCTTAAGCCTCACAGCAACACATCACCACAGTAGGAAAAATTGACAGACAAGTTTGTCTCCCTTAGCTGTTGGAAACCTCTCCAGTCACCCTTACCTGGATCCTTGTGGCTGACTCCCCACTCTGTCCCTGTCCCTGGGCTTTTTCCTCTCCTTTCTCCTGCTTTCCTGCCTTGCCAATTTGTGGCATGACCTGGGTTCCCTCTCCTCACCTGGATCCCTGTGGCTGATTCCTCACTCTCTCTTGGTCCCCAGACCTTTTCTTCTCCTTTCTCCTACTCTCCCACCCTGCTGATTTGGGGCATGACCTGGGTTTTCTCTCCTCACCTGGATCTCTGCAGCTGACTCCTTGATTTTTCCCAGTCCCTGGACCTTTTCCTCTCCTTTCCCCTGCTTTCCCACCCTGACATTTTTGGGGCATGGCCTGGGTTTCCTCTTCTCACCTGGAACCAATAATAGCAAACAACAAATGACCATTAATGCACAAAATGACTGCTAAAGGGGAGGGAAGGCCACATCTGACCTCCTCTAACCACACAAGAGGAAGATGGAATCACCATCAATAGCCCAAGGCCCAATCCTGTGAGGTCAGACATGCTGCCTCCTTCTAGCCCTTTCCACAACCCTGACACCAACTGTCTCTCTCACAGTACCCACTACCTTTCTGTTGGGTTTGATAATTTGCTGTACTGGCCACACTGAACTCACAGATTATGGGGTTTAGTAGGGAAGCACCAGGTTACAATTCAAATTCAGGAACAATTCTCAGTCTCTCTCAACCTTCTGTCTCTTAGCCAACAATCTCTCATAGTCTGTCTCCCAGCAGTGTGTGTCTCTCAGCAATGCATGTTTCTTGTGTCTCTTTCCCAGCAGTGCATGTCTCTCAGGAGAATGCGTCTCGCAGGAGTGCATGTCTCCCAGGAGCACATTTCTCTCAGCAGCACATCCTTCTCATCCAGCAGTCAGAAAGACTTCTGCCTCTAGGAGGCCTCCTTTTGAGCCTGGCAGATTGGCTAAACTAGCCAATGATAACATCAGAATTCTAAGCACCTGAAAGAGAGCAAACTTCCCAGAACATTGCTTTGTCCCACTCCCAACAGAAATACCACAGGTGGATAACATTGACAATCAGGAGCTCCTCAGTTGCTCACAGCAAATTCCACCATGGAGTTTACAAAGACTTATGACTAGAAAAGCCATAGCAGGTAACTTACTACATAGCAATGATATAATCCAGAAAACAACACAGCTATGGAAGTATCCAAAGTAAAATAAGCTTACAAGATTGTAAACAGGGAACCAGAGACATCAATTGGCAAATGAGGAGAACTAAAAATGAAAAAAAAGGGGGGGGGGAGCGGATAGTGAAGCTACTTCTAAACAGTGTAGAACTTCTAAATGGTGAGGAAGTTAAGAGTTGCAAGATAGAATGGACTACTCTAAACTTGGGGAGAAAATTATAAATCACAGAGTAACTTCAAATAAAAATGATAAATCTTCAC
>NW_006922440.1:648404-649600 GCF_000298275.1 Orycteropus afer afer
GAAACCCAAGGAGGGGTCGCTATGAGTCGGGGCCGACTCGATGGCACGTAACAACAACAACAACCATTAGCCTAAACTCAATTCTGTGTAAAAAAAAAAAAAAAAGAAAAAGAAAAAAAAAGCTTCCATTTCCCCCTCCCTTCTATCCTTGGTAACAACTAATAATGCGCCCCCAGCCTATCTTGAAATGTTTCCTCCCTTCCCCTCCCATCCTTGGTAACAAACAAAGAAAGTTTCATGTATAAACCTTTCCTTGACTTTTTACAATAGTGGACTCATACAATTCATCCTTCTATGATTGACTTATTCAATCAGCGTAATGTCCCCCAAGTTCATGCACATTAGGTCATGTTTTGCATAGTCTACATAATTCTTCAATGTTACATAGTATTTCATTGTGCATACGTACTACAGTTTGGTTATCCACTCCTCTGCTAAAGGGCACTTAGGTTGTTTCCATCTCTTTGCTATTGTGAGTTATGCTGCAAGGAACATGGGTGTACATATATCTATTTGTGTCCTGGTTCTCATTTCTTTAGGATATATACCTAATAATGGTATTGCTGGGTCAAACATTTCTATTTCCAATTTTTTTTAAAGGGAAAGCTGTACCAATTTCCACAGTGGTTGTATCATTTTACAGTCTCACCAACAGTGTATGAGAGTACCGATCTTTCCACATCCTTGCTAATATTTGTTATTTCGTCTTATTGAACTTTGCTATTAGTGCTAGGGTACAATGATATCTCCTTGTTGTTTTGATTTACATCTTTCTAAAGGCTAAAAATTGTGAACTTTTCTTCATGGATTTGTTGGCTGCTTGAATATCTTCTTTGGTAAAATATCTGTCTTTATCTTCTGCCCACATTTTAATTGGTTGGAGTTTTCTATAAATTTTAGAGATAATGTCTTATTAGATAGGTCACTGCTGAACAATTTTTTCCTAATCTGTAAGTTCTCTTGTTACTCTTTTGGAAAATTCCTTTAATACACATAAGAATTTAATTTTTATAAGGTTCCATTAGCCTAGTTTATCTTCTATTGTTTGTGCACTTTGAGTTATGCTTGATAGCATATTTGATGCCACAAATTAGGGTCCCTAAGTTTAGGTAGCATAGTGGCTAAGGCACTTGACTGCTAACCAGGAGGCTGGCGGTTCAAATCCACCAGCCACTCCTCGGAAGTAAGGTTGGGCA
>NW_006922440.1:652284-653085 GCF_000298275.1 Orycteropus afer afer
GGGCCAGGTTTGCTGGTCTGATAGAGCCTGATGGAACCACTGAGACTATGGCCCCTAGCTGCCCTTAAGGTCTGGAATTGAACCCACTCCTGTGGCTTCCAGCCAAACAAAAGACAGGCATATGAGCTGAACAGTTACATTAGGCAGGTACACTCCTTGGAGAAATCAATCATGGGAGAATAGAAGGGCTGTGTATGCACAGGGAGACAGCTCAGGGCAGAGGAGTGCAATGGGAGGAAAGGACACAGGGAAGAGGTAACTATGAGGAGGAAGCAGGAGGGGAACGGTTGCATTATGGGAAATTGTAGTCAACATCATGAGACAAAGTGTATGTGAGCTGCTGTATGGAAAGTGAATTTGCTCTGTAATCTTCCACCCAGATCATAATAAAAATTATTAAAAAATAAAAAAAGTGCTAAAGATAAATTGGGGAAAATATAGGAAATGGTAAACACTTGAATGAAAACTAAGATAATGTAAACAAACTATTTAAACATAATAACTGTTATGGTATATAGACCTAAAATAACTTCTCAGATTTTTTAGGAAATTAAATTAAGTTAATATATATTCAATATAATTTAAAGATCATAAAATTTGCTTTTTATGCTACCAAAAACAAACAAACTCACTGCCATCAACTTGATTCTGACTCGTAGCACAAACCCCTCCCCCAGTTGGATATCCATGGCTGTAAATCTTTATGGAAGTAAAATCTTCTGTGGAGTGCCTGGTGGGTTTGAACCACCAGCCTTCTGGTTAGCAGTCAAATGCCTTAGGCACTACACCATCAAAGATCCT
>NW_006922440.1:653787-655799 GCF_000298275.1 Orycteropus afer afer
TTATTACTCCACCACATTGACAAAATTAACATTCTTGCTACATCTTGGCTATATATTATTATATCTCAAGAATATTATGTGCTATATCTGAAGCTCTTTGAAAATAAGTTTCGTCATTATATAATATAAAATCACAGATATTTCTGTCTAAAGTTTTTGAACTGATTTCATTTGGCTTTGCATTATTTTTGTAATTAATTGGTATCTGGTCTTTCACTTTTAAAAGTGTTATATTTATAAGTTAATCATGGCCATATTAAGTTTTGTCTTCTGTAGATAAAGTTTTCACTTTGCTGACTTGCTGAAAATGCTTGACAAAATATTTCAATAAAAGGATGACTCTATTGGAGTTATGAAAAAGACTATTGCTAAAATGGCAAGGAGACCCCATCTCCCAGCCTCCTCTAACCCCACAAAAGGAAGACAGGGTCTCTATCAATAACCAAAGGCCTATTCCTGCAAGGTCAGACATGCTGCTTCCCTCCAGCCCTTTCACCAACCGTTCCTCCCAAAGCACCCACCACTTCTCTCTTGGGTTCAATAATTCACTGCAGTGGCCATACAGAACTCACAGATTATGGGGTTTATTAGGGAAACACCAAACTAAAATTCAAATTCAGGAAAAATGCTCAGTCTCTCTCCCAGCCTGCTGTCTCTCAGCCAACAGTCTCTCACAGTCTCTCTCCCAGCAGTGCATGTTGCTCGGTGTCTCTCTCAGCAATGCATGTCTGAGTCTCTTTCCCAGCAGCACGTATCTCTCAGGAGCGCATCCTTCCACAGCCAGCAGTCAGAAAGAAACTTCTGTTTCTAGGAGGCCTCCTTTTGAGCCTGGCAGAGTGGCCAAACTAGCCAATCATAACATCAGAATTCTAAGCACCTGAGAGACAGTGAACTTCCCAGAACATTGCTCCTATGCCATTCTCAACAGAAATACCCCAGGTGGATAACTTTTACAATCAGGAGCTTCTCAGTTGCTCACAGCAAATTCCACCACAGAGTTTACAAAGATCTATGGCTAGAAAAGTCATACCAGGTAATTTACCACACTGCAACTATATTTTGAATGTGGATCTCAATAGATTGAATCAAGACTTTTGGAACTCTTGTATAGATGTTGGCATGTTCACAGACTGGTTGGTTACTGTTTTACAAGGAACAGAAACTAACTATATAGGACAGAGTACTGAAGGACTACTATGGGATTTGTGTTGTTATTGTTATTATGTGCCGTCAAGTTGCCTGCTGAAAGATGTGAGAGACACACATTGCTGAGAGAGAGCGACCCCTCTTTGGGTTTCTGAGGCAGTATCACTACAGAAGTAGGATTGCCCAACCTTCCTTCCGAGAAGTGGCTGGTGGGTTTGAACCTCCAGCCTTCTGGTTAGCAGTCAAGTACTTTAGGCACTATGCTACCAGAGCTCCTTGAGATTTATGTAGGAATATTAATAATGTTATAAGGTTCTATTTTCTGAATATAACACATCACTTTTCTTCTCTCCCCTAAACTATCTACATAATAGGTTTAGATACTTTAACTCTTGAATTAGAAGTTTTATTGGTAAGTTTAGCAAAGTTATAAATATCATAACTAGAGAAGTATCTAAAGTTTGAGCTATGATTTTACAAAATAGAATTATATTAAAATTTCTTACTCTCTCCCAAGGAACAGTTTTGCACCTTAATAGATGAATGTTGCTTTGTTTAAAATGGTGGAAAAAATTTTCTATGGAAACTTGTGGTCAGAAGAGGGGAAAATAAAATGCTAGAGGACACCCTAAAACTGAGGCACCTATCCTAACTAAAATGACTGACACAAAATTTGGCTGGACTCCATTTTATCTGAGCCTCCACTTCTGTTTCTGAAAAAGTGACTGCTAAAGGAGCAAGGAGGCTGCATCTTCTGACCTCTTCTAACCCCAAAAGAGGAAGACAGAATCACCATCAGTAGTCCAAGGCCTATTCCTGCGAGGCTAGACATGCTGCCTCCCTCCAGCCCTTTCACCAACCCTGGC
>NW_006922440.1:657203-658362 GCF_000298275.1 Orycteropus afer afer
AAGGCTGGCAGTTCAAACCCACCAGCCACTCCTCAGAAGGAAGGTTGGGCAATCCTACTTCTGTAGTGATACTGCCTCGGAAACCCAAGGAGGGATCGCTATGAGTCGGGGGCGACTCGACGGCAAATAACAACAACAACAACAATTGACATATTTCATATCTGTTTTCATATCCGTTGCTTTTGTCTTACATTCTTTAAGATCTGTAGACTAATAGCTTTCCCTTAGTGAATAAATGCTAGTGAAATTATTGCTTTGTACCTACATTCATTGTTTGTGAAGTAGCTTTGTTCTATTGATTGATAAGACAAATTTGTTTATGTAAACATTTGTATGTGTTTCAATTGAAATCCTTTCCTTTATATTTTTCTTATTAGTAGTTTAGTAATCATTAAGTTATTTGCCACACTCATTCTTGTTTACTCATATATGCCCTTGCTTAAGAGATACTATAATTTCTCAGTCATTTGTATGCTAATTGTTCTTATTTATTTCTTCTTGGCAATGTTCTTCCATTGTAAAGTCTTTCTTACATTGTTGTTTCTATGCCTTGTAATAAACACTGAGGCCAGCAAAGGTAATACTTTTATCACGTTGGATCAATCAATAACAAACATCTCTGATTAAATGGCAGAAGACATTCATAAAGTCTATTAAAAAGCTGTTTAGTTATATGGCATGTCCACTATTTCAGTGTTATCCTTCTCTTACTTTTTCAATTGGTTTCCACAAAGAATAAGTTCATAGCTGAGAATTTTATTGAAAACTTGACTAGTCATTCTGATAATAATTATAATTATAATAGCTATTAATAATTTGTGTGGTCATTATTTAGTATAATCAAACATATTATAAAATGTGTAACCAATGTCAGGTAAAAACATTTTCCAAAACAATTAATCTTTATTGACTCTGTACACTTTTTAAACACAGTGGATGCGTCCTGCACCTTGAACTAGTTTTTCTGAAAAGGCCATTGTTTCTTTTAATGGATGTATCCCAAATACTCATTAACAACCCGAGATGTCAAGGAATTCACGTTGCTTGGTTCTACAATCGATGCCAACGGAAGCAGCAGTCAGGACATTAGATGACGTGTAGCAATAGGAAAGTCAACTGCGAAGGAACTGTTTCAAGTGCTGAGGAGCAAGGATATCTC
>NW_006922440.1:659495-661320 GCF_000298275.1 Orycteropus afer afer
GAACAGCCAGCCTTCTGGCTAGCAGTCAAGTGCCTTAGGCACTATGCTACCAGGTTCCTATCTTGGAGATCCCCAAAAGTTTATAAGTGCTTGGCCAGAGTAAGAAAAAGCTAGGATGAGGTTCCGTTGCCCTGCCTCCCTTGCCACTTGAAGGAAAAACTGGCACAACAGGTTTTTTCACTTGTTATGCACATTATCTGATTTAAGTTAAAGGCTGGGGGTCATAGTACTGTGATGTAACAATTTTGTGACTATGACTCAGGGTTGCATGATTATGAGTTGACTCTAACTGTAATAGTATAGACAGACTAGAATTTCTCGGAGACAAATATGTGTTCTAACTTGAGCTCCATATTAATCTTGTTAAATTTAAACATTGTCTTACTCTGCTACTTGTAGCCATAACCATGTAAGAATCCTGTCCCTTCAACCACATTCCTAAGATCATAAAACCAAGACAGGAACAGCTCACAGGACAGAGCAATTGCATTCCTTAGATCATGAGACTAAGGAAGAGACATTGCAAAAGAAATAAAGCAAATTTACTACTTAAATGGCCTTTCCTAATAACAGGCCATTCTTGAGACGTCTTCTAGCTCAGTATCCATGGCCAGCGTTAACCCGTTTTGGAGCCTGGGGACCCATGCCCCACCTTTGTCACCTGATGAACTAAAGTGGCCAATCCAAGATGAGATTAAGGCTCGAACCAAGGGCAAACAGCAGACTGCATAGCCTGAAGGAAGCTGAGGAATTCATCACAACCTTGTTCTGCTTCCTGACCTTTGCAAAAGGGTCAGGATTTTATGAATACCTACCTGCACTGTTGTTGTTGTTGTTGTTGTTTGCCATCGAGTCGGCCCCGACTCATAGCGACCCCTCCTTGGGTTTCCGAGGCAGTATCACTACAGAAGTAGGATTGTCCAACCTTCCTTCCTAGGTCTTTTGAAATCAATCACGGCCTTAAAAAAATAACTACTACAAAAACTGGTAGCCTGTAAGGCTCTGGAAGACACACAAGGCATTATGTCGGGCCCCGAGTACCTCCAGTTTGTGAGGTTCCACTGCCGTTGAGTCGTATCTGACTCATAGCGACTCCTCCTTGGGTTGCCAAGGCAGTATCACTAGGGAAGTAGATTGACCAATCTTCCTTCGAGGAGTGACTGGTGGGTTTGAATTTGCAGCCTTCCGGTTAGCAGTCAAATGCCTTAGGCACTACCCCACCAGAACTCCTTGTGAGGTTACTATCCTCTTATTAAATTTCTCTTTGAGCTACAGTTGAATTTTTAGTCATTATTTCAGAACCCAGTCTGCAAAATAACCACCATATAGCCAGGTAATTAAAACCCAGAACCAATTATGTAACCTTTTTAAATCTTCATTTATGTACATATTCCAATCATGTTTTTTTCCCCATTTCTGTAGCTTCACCTGTGATATTGACGAATTGACCCAACAATCATGACCCTGTGATGATTTTCTTTGTCCTCCTAGTATATAACAAATACAGTAAATGTGATTTAGCAGATTTCATCAGCTTCTATATTGGTTACAGGCTTAAGATCTCACTCAGTCGAATGATTGTCTTTGTTTTTTGCTTTGTTTTCTTTAAGATTCAATAAAAGGCTGTTTGTAGAACATTTTTGAGTTTGTAGTCTTTTCCCCCAGCACAGCACCACATCCAGGTGAATGATCAGGGCAAATTTTATAATTTTATATTTTTTCAAAATAGATCTATAGCACTCCCACCATTTTTGTCCTGATCATGATCCAATAAAACATCTAGAGTGATCAGTCATCTCTGATAACAGCTGTATTTAATAATCAA
>NW_006922440.1:661975-663290 GCF_000298275.1 Orycteropus afer afer
TTTTGGCTCTCATGGACTTGTTTTAATTGTCTTTAACTTCAAGTTTAACTTACATATGAGCAGTTGATGGTCTCTTCCACAATCAGCTCTTGGCCTGGTTTTGGTTGAAGATATTGAGCTTTTCCATTGCCTCTTGCCACAGATATAGTCAATCTTATTCCTGTGTGTTCCATCTGGTGAAGTCCACATGTACAGCCACCATTTGTGTTGTTGAAAAAAAAGGTATTTGCAATGAATAAGTCGTTGGTCTTGCAAAATTCTACCATGAGAGTTCCAGCATTATTTCTGTCACCAAGGCCAAATTTTCCAACTATTGTTGATTCTTCTTTGTTTCTAACTTTTGCATTCCAGTCACCAGTGATAATTAACACATCCTGATTGCATGTTCGGTCAATTTTGGACTGTAGAAGTTGATAAAAATCTTCAATTTCCTCATCTTTGGGTTTGGTGGTTGGAGCATAAATTTGAATAATAGTAGCATTAACTGATTTTCCTTGTAGGCTTATGGATATTATCCTATCACTGACAGCATTGTACTTCAGGACAGATCTTGAAATATCCTTTGTGATGATGAATGCCATGCCATTCCTCTTTAAACTGTCGTTCCTTCTATAGTAGATCATATGGTTGTCTGATTCAAAATGGCCAAAACCAGTCCATTTCAGCTCACTAATGCCTAGGATATCAATCTACATGTTCCATTTCATTTTTGACAACTTCTAATTTTCTTAGATTCATACTTCATATGTTCCATGTTCCGATTATTAATGGATGTTTGCCACAATTTCTCCTCAATTTGAGTGGTGCCACACCACTCAAATTGAGGTCTCAAAATCTTTACCTTATCCATATGAGTAAGGCTGGTTTTACTCTGATAATGCAGCTTTTTCCCAGTCCTACTTTGAGATCTTTCTAAGCTAAGTGACTCTTCTTCCTTCTCTGTATTGGACAAGGTTTCCAGACTATTCATAAAATTGCACAGTAATGTATCAGACAGTGTTTATCTGCTATTCATAAGGTTTTCCCTGGCCAATTCTTTGAGAAGTGGATGACCTCTTTTTTCTTCTTAGTCTGTCTCAGTCTGCAAACTGGGCTGATACCTGTGCACCATGTGCACCCAACTGCGTTTGAAACACCAGTGGCACAGCCTCAAGACTCATGGCAACCCGTCACCACAGTAGGACAAACCAACAGACAAGTTTGTCTCCCTTAGCTTTTCGAAACCTCTCCAACCATCCTTACCCAGATCCCTGCAGCTGACTCCTCAATCTGTTCCAGTCCCCTTTGCCTTTTCTGTCTTTTCCCTGCTTTCCCT
>NW_006922440.1:664606-666082 GCF_000298275.1 Orycteropus afer afer
ACTGGTAAACAGGAAGTCTGGAGGCTTCTTCTGGATGACAGGGTTGTGGGGGCTGGCAAATCCAAAACCTGTAGGTCAGGCTGCATAGGTTGAAGATTTCTGTTGGCTTACATCTCAAGAACCAGAGGTCAGGTAACAAGAAGAGTTCAATTTAAAAAGAAAGAGCCTTGCCAGAACATATATTCATATACTGGAAGCAGGTGCCCACCCCAAGGAAATTCTGCTTTCACAACCGATCACATCATGGAGGTGATTACATTAAATTACATTATGGAAGAGAAATCAGTCCAGTGTCTACCAAACCACTGGGAATCATAGCCTAGCCACACTGACACATAATATTAACCATAACAGTAACTGAAGATTAGCTCTTACTGATGAGAATTTAGTTAGGCCAACTGAAAAAGTAGAGAACACTGATCCCAAGGCTGTTCTCACTTCTGACCTCAACTGCTAGTTTAGAAGGCTTGCCAATACTACTTTCAGGTTTGATAATTCACTAGAAGGACTCACAGAACAAATTGAAAACTATTATACTCATGGTTTTAGTTCATTACAAGGAAAAGATGCAGATTTAAACTAGCCAAGGGAAGACTTACATAAAGCAGAGTACAGGAGAAAGACCAAATGTGGAGCTTTCCTTGTCTTCTCCTATGGAGCCATGACATGTTATTCTCCTAGAATCAATGTATGACAAATAAACAAAGAATATTGCCAACCAGGAAAGTTTAACTGAGCTCAGTGTCCAAAGTTTTTATTGGGGCTTCACTATGTAGGCATAACTGATTGATTGATTGGTTGCTAATATAGTCTATATCAACCTCCAGGTCAATGAATACCACATGATCTAAAGCTCCCATCCTAAGCCTCAGTTTCAATGGAAGGAGAATATAGGCCTCACTTGTGAAGGAAAATGCCAGCATCATGTTCTAAGAAGACTATATAGAAAGGAATACACACACACACACACACACACACACACACTTACCAGGGCTTCTGTATTTGCAAACGGCAATTGAATACAGAGAATAGGTGACAAAATATATGTAAAATATTTAAAATTAGTACTTAAATAGTTGCTTGATTAATGATAGCATTTACTTAAGCATAAAGAAAGTTAATGGAGGAAATTGAAAAACAAATTAAAAAATGAAAATAAATCACTTATGATTTTTCCAAAAGTATTAATTATTATAAAAAAATAGAATAGATTCCCAGCATGACAGCTGTTTTTGTAAAACAGCCACCTTACATGTTACATCTCTTTTAGTCTCTCCTTCCCTAGAAATCATCGTACATTCCATTTGGTTGTCTGAAGTAAGTAGTAAGTATATAAACTTTTTGAAATTTCAGTTTTTCTTTGCTCTATACTCAACTGCTCACCAGAAGGCAGGCGGTTCAAACCCACCAGCCACTCCTCGGAAGGAAGGTTGGGCAATCCTACTTCCGTAGTGATACTGCCTCGGAAACCCAAGG
>NW_006922440.1:667647-677577 GCF_000298275.1 Orycteropus afer afer
TCCTACTTCCGTAGTGATACTGCCTCAGAAACCCAAGGAGGGGTCGCTATGAGTTGGGGCCGACTCGATGGCAAATAACAACAACAACAACAACAAGATAAATTTTATGTTACAAAATTCAATGAGAATAATTTTCCTTCAGATTTAAGTAGTAAAATGTTTTGTCTTCCTCATGCACTGTGAGAAGTCTAATGACAGTTAATTCCAAAAGAAATCGTAAACTAATACTGAATTTAAGTTTTGAATGCTAATTAAAATCTGTTAATCTTCATTGCTTTACGATAAAAAAAAACTGAATTCTAATGTTTGTACTAAACTAAATTTATTGACAAAGGTTTGACATCATGAAATGCCAAAACTTCAGATTTAGTGAAAAGCTTAGTGTTTTGATGAGTTTTGAAATATGTCCAATCTTAATTTTGTAAAGCATCTGTTACAGACCAAATCTTGGAATGGTAAACATTTCTCTGTGTGTTCCACTTGGATTTGTAAAATTTCACTTTATAATATGCAACAATTTTCTCAATATGACACACTGACAATCCAGAATCCGAGCAAGATACTGTGGCAAATGAATGCATGTCATACTGTACTGTTTGAATTTTCTCTAAATCTGAGGGTAGATTATGTTTACTTTGATTTAAAAGCACTGAGAACTGAGTTATCACTTAACAAGTCCCTATTTTAGTGTTTAGTAAAATAATTTCTACTTGTAAATTTAAAATACTTATTTTACCATTTTTTGTGAGATCAAGCAAACAAAAGCAGAGCTGCTTCATTATTATAAGTAAAACAAATACACAGTTTAGGTTCAGAGATATGTATTTGTTATTTTTTACATCACTATTTGCTAAAGGTAAATCCAATGAACTTTTTTTCTTTTAATCAACTCATAAAACTCCATAAAATAATACAGCACTCTAAATTATTTCCTTTTTGATGTTTACAACAAAATTTTCTCCATAAATTCTTTTCTTCTCAAGAATTAAAAATTAGGATACCTTGAAATGTCTTCTTAATTTCTATCAAATTCCAGAACCATGAAATATGAAAAGCTGAGAATAAACTCAGACCATTTGACAAAATATCCTACATTAAGGCAAAATATTAATGGTCCAGAACCTGAGAGCCAGTGTTTGATTTTAGATAAGGGAAATTTTATCCAAACAATATGACTCCATGCATTCTTTAGTAATAATTTCTGTAGGTTTATGCATTGAATATCCAGATGTAATCTTCCCTACTTTTGTTTATGCTTATTATTTTGCTTATCTCTTAAGACAGTAATAATTGGTTGTCATAATCATTCTCATCAAAATTAATACTGAATTTTGAAAGCAAGTATCATTTAAGTAGCAACATCTACTGGCCAAAAAAAAAAAAAAAAAAAAAGTCTTTCCTTATTTGCATTTTTATAAACAACATCTCCCTGGTGAAGCTTTATCCTATAAACAGCCCTGAGTTTCCAACTAAGAAGAATATTACACAGTCATATAAATCCATAACACATACATAGACATTACCAAATGCATTACAACTCTTAACTACTATAATTCATGGCATTTCTTTAAGCAATCAAATCTGTCTTCTACTAATTTTTCTTTTTTTTAGAAAAAAAAATATTTAGGAAGTTTGAATTTTGCTACTTGCAAACATTCTGAAAGAGAAAAAAGGGATATCAGAATGTTTTGAGGTGTTTACAAGTATTTTGGGCTATTCATAAGGAAATGAACAAATAGGTTAGTTTGGATGAAATTCTGAAACAACTCTAGGTATGGGGAGTATCTAAGGTCCCTACATATGGTTGTGCAGGTTGTGCACTTCACAGCACTCTGGACTGGCATTTCTAATTATAATCTATGTGAATTAAACTTCCTAAAATTGTGAATGGACTTCATTAATAGCACAAAATAGAAGCCATACCAGACCTTAAGGTCTCTGTTAATGGAAAACTCATATAACGTGGAGAGAGAGGGAAAAAAAAAAATGACAGGGCTTTTCCTCACTCTGTGTGTGTGTGTTCAGGAGTGAGGTGGAGATTTTTGTTTTCTGGGGTCATTTTTTTATAATCTGCAGGCTTTAGTGTGGCATCCAAGCACAACTAGGCTCCTTCACAGCTCCAACACACAGGAAGAAATGTTATTTGGAAATTCTCCCAATGGTAATCCCTGTCTTTGCTCTCAGCTTTTTAGGCTTCATCTATTTTCCAAAAACTGCTAAATCCTTTTAAATGAAGTCTCCTGTGCTCATCTCCCTGTCCAGTTGACACCCTGCTAATCCCCCAGAATTCTTGGATGTTGCCCAATTTCTTCATTCTGTTTAAAATGCTATTGTCATGTGTCATAGAGCAAACTGGCAGAGTTTGGTTGAAATTAAAAGTAAAGACTTTTATTGAGAGGCAAGACAATTTACAATCTGCAAACCACAAGGTCCAGAGGAGTCTGAACTAAGTACCCAAGGAGAAGACAATTCAGAAAGTTTAATTGAGGAAATTCAGTGTTTAGTTGACATTTAGGTAGTGGTTACAAAATTGAGGGCTGGTACATCCTGATGGGAGATTACATCTATTTTTTTTTCTAAGTTACAAAGCAATCATCAAATTGGGTACATCTGGCCTCAAAACAATCAAGAGATCCTCCTTGTATGACGGCAGGGAGGATATGCATAATTCTAATGTTTGGTTTCAGTAAGCATCTGTTCTGAGAATTGTTTTGGACCCAGCTTCCTAAGCAGCAGACAAAACTTTTAAGTAAATAAAATTGACTTTGTTTTTTGAAGTTGTTTACCAAGAAATTTTTTCAGGGTACTCTGGATAAATACAGGAATAACAGGCTACTATCTTAATGCACCAGCGACTCCTCGAAAGGAAGGTTGGGCAATCTATTTCCATAATGATACTGCCTCAGAAACCCAAGGAAGGGTCACTATGAGTCGGGTCCAACTCAACAGCACATAACAACAACAACATCTTGATGCAGAGATTATTTTTGATACAAAATGGAGTTTTAATCTCAAACCTTAGCATAGCCACCATCTCATATTGGGACTCTAAAGTGAATTTGGGTTCTATTACACATGTGATAGAAACACAGTACCATCATTCTTTCCTTTTTGATATCATAAGCTTTTTTATAAATAATAAATAAATAAATAACCTATGCCTCTTTCAATAAATTCTTATTCCAATTCTAATTTATATGGATGCCTTTAATTAACTGAGGAAAAAAATCTCCAACCGTCAACATTGATGTGAAAGAAAGAAAAACAAAAGCAAAATAAATAAACAAAAAAAAAGTAAATAGAAATATTATTATTTTCCTGAAAAATAAACCAAAATTGATTCTTTGTGTAGGCAGGAAAAAAAGTCAGTGATGGAGTACATATTCTTTTGTCTCATCAGATTTCTTTATTTATGCAAATTAATTCAGGAAGTCTTTTTCCCCTAGTGATAAATATAACTTTTTTTGTTTAACTTCACAAAGATAGCTCCACCACATTTTAAATGTGTGGGAGAGCCACACATTCTTATAACAACTATAAACTCTGTACAAAATATAAAATAAATCATTATCTAAAGATCCAGGAGTATCAATAAAGGCAAGTAGAATTTGAAAGTAAGGAAGAAGTGACTTGGATCTTTAGTTCTAATTTTTATATTTTCAGCCTGAAGAAGAGCCATTTTCACAATATGCCATAGAGTATCTTAACTTTTAATAGAAAACCAATTGCCAGCAAATAAAAGACACAAATTCTGTTTGAAAATTCCCTGCAAGTTTTCATCCCTGAACTTAGAATGCATTTGACAAATTGCAAGCACTTCAAGTAAGGACAGTAGAACAGAGCTGAAATTTGAACTGCTGCACACATCAGGCAAAGCAGTTTGTAATGGTATCCTAACTAATCAACAGTTAAAATAAAAACAGCAACAGTCTTTAGAGGAATAAAAGAGAATCTAGAATCTCTATTACATAACATTCAAAATATCCATGATAACATTAAAAACATTCTCAATATATGTAAAACCAGAAAACAATACCCATTTTCATGGAAAAATACAAGGAACAGCAGCAATTCTTAAGGTAAAGATTTACAGATTTAGCATGTCTTAAAAAGCAGCTATGCTCAATGATGTACAGGAGAGTATACCCTCAATAAATGAAAAGACAGGAAATCTCAGCAGAGATATATAAAATAAATATAAAAAAGAACCAAATGGAAAATTTAGAATTACAATATAAAATATCTGAAGTTTAAAAATGAAATACTTCATGGGATTAATAGGAAATTGGAGAAGAAAAGTAAAAGTGACAGTATAACTCAAGGATGATCAATAAAAATATGCACAATTTAAAGAAGAGAGAAAAAGAAAACAAAACAATATTAAAAAGTAATGGTGTCTCATGGACCTGTAAAATATTAAAATATCTAACACATGTGCACTTGAAGTTCTAGAAAGAGAAGAGAGACCTGGGCATGAAAAAAGATAAAAATATTTAAAATAGCTGGAAATATTTCAAATAAGTTGAAATACTTAAATTTACAGATTCAAGAGTCTCAGAAAATATCAAACTGGATAAATACAGAGAAAATCATGCTGAGGTACATACATCACAGTCAAAGCAAAGATTAAGAAAGTGTCTCGAAGGTAGCCAAAGAAAAATTATACATAAAATAAAGGAAATACATATTCAAATAACTGTGGACTTTAAATCAGAAAATTATGTAGTACAGAAAACACTGGAAAACATCTTTAATATGTGAAAGAGACCAAAAAAAAAAAGTGAAACTATTTTCTATTAATGAAAGTTATATAAAGTCTTTTTCAAAGAAAGGTAAAAGAATTTAGTGTCAGTGGATCTAACAGGAAAATCTGTAAGTAACAAGTTCAACACAATTGGATGACAAAGACTCATTTTATTTCAAGAACTTTAGTAGTTTTGGCCAAAACCCAACATCAACAGAATTTATGAAAGATCAACAGTTGTGTGCATGGAATGGTGATATTTGAAAGGAACTTCCTCTGAAAACTGCAGGAACCAAAACTTCTCCAGCAAGCACTGGACCTTCAGAAGGAGAGGATGTTATCTTGAATGGAAACTTGGAAAGATGGATCTGAAAATCACTGGGGAAACTGGGAAAATGCCACATGTACTTCAACTTGCAAGTGACTTTAAAAAAAAATACACACACATTTGACAAGACTAAACATCTTTGTACTTCCAAAAATACAGAGCCTATTTTGAGGGAAAACTACAGTAAATCCAAATTAAATTGAGAAGGACAGGAACGTTGGGAGTAAGAAATGAAGTAAGTTTCAGGTAATATAAGGAAGGGACAAAGAAGAAACTAATAAAAAAAAAACTATTATAAATTCATATCTAAGCACCATATGACACAGTACAAATGAAAGAGCATTTAGTACAAAATTCAACAAGACTGAATGTAACATCTTGAAAGACAAGGGTGTAGAGGTTTAGAGCTAGAGTTTAAGGCTGGAAACAAAAAAATAATTCTTATTATTACACATTCTGAGAGATAGAAAAATAGATCCCAAGAAGACATATTTTAAGACTTTCTCAATAACATGAATGGATAGTACCTTCAAATTACAAACCTTGAAAAGCTTCACTAGCACATTGAACATTCAAATAAACTTCTCTCTAATAGTCCATGAAAACCCGCAATATTTGAACATGGAAAGAAGAAAATATTATCTAACTCCATAAATAAATGGGACAACAATTTTTTTTTAAATTTTTAAATGATTATTCAACAATGACAACATACCATAAATTGATGAACATAAAGCAATTAGAAGCTCTGATATACCTTAAAATATATAAAATAAATTAGAATATTACTGAAATTGTGAAATCATAGGTAAAACGGACATGGAACACCCCAAAAAACTATATAACCAGAGAACTATCATTATTTGATCTGTTTGAAAGCTCTCTGGAACCCCTCACCCAAAAAAGAAGCTCTTCTTTGTTTAAGTTGGCTAAGAATTCACTCATTGCAAGTAGAATTTTCCTTGGAGCGTTTATTTAAAAAAAAAAAAAAAAAAAGCCAGCAGTGATTGTTTAATATTGAAGCTGCAAGATGTGGGGATATAAGTTGTGCCATATGAGAAGCTCATCACAAATATTAAAAGGAAAGGCTGGAAAAAGAAATAACCACTGGGGATTTTTAAAAGTTCAAATATAATCCTGGGACTCTAGAAAAGCATGTGCTCATGCAGGACTGTGTGCATCCTGGAAAAAATCGCAGAGCCCCTTAACTCTCATCTCACACTGGCCTTGAGATCCTTCAAAAAGAAATAGTCATTGTTAATGTAAATTATCAGAGCATTGAAGGTACATCCCAAATGCAGATAGAGCCCCTGAGCAAAGGGGTTTGTTCAAGGCATTTAAGGAAATTTTTGAACAATCATTAGCTGACCACTAAGCTAATTGAACAGATACTTCACTGATCTCACATGACAAAGAATATAGATTTCAGAATTTTTTTCAGAAAGTCATTAAATAAACAAAGAGCAATAACGACACAAAGCAATAAAAACTTACCCAAGTTGATCTGATTTCCAGAGGTTGCACATTATATTATTTAAATGTCAAATCTTCGACAAAAATTATGGGTCACACAAATAGAAAAGAATAACCCATACATTGGAAAAAAAAAAAAAATTGGTAAATAGGAAATGTCCCTGATGCAGCCCAGTCTTTTTACTTACCAAACAGACTTTAAGTCAGGTATTTTAAATGTAGCTGATTTAAAGTCTTTTTTTTTTTAGTTAGAGTTTATTTTAAATATGTTACAATAAATAATATTTACAAGAAAGTATGAGAATTGTGTCTCATAAAATAAAAACTATCAATAAAGACATTTAAAAATGTATTTAAAGAGAACAAAATAGAAATTCTTGAGTTGAGAACTAAAGTGAAATAAAAAATTCACTGGAAACATTTAACAGCAGGTTTGAGTATGTAGCATTAAAGGTCATTGACCTTAAAGACATTTCAATTGAGGTTATCCAGTTTGATGAGCAGAAAGAAAATATAATGAAGAAAAATTAACAGATCCTCAGAGACCTGTAGAACAACATCAAGCATATGAATATATAAATGTTGAAGGTCTCAGAAGGAGAGGAGAAAGAGAAAGGGAAAGAATGATATTTGAAAAAGTCATGTCTTAAAACTTCCACATATGATGAAACACATCAATCCATGCATCTAAGCAGCTCAATGAAATCTTAGTAGGATAAACTAAAAGAGATCCACACAGAAGCACATCCTAATCAAACTGAAATAGCAGAAGGAAAAGGGCTAATTTAGTGACTAATCAATTACAAAGAATCTGATAAGAATAATACCTAATTTCTCATGAGAATCTATTGAGGACAGAAAGACAGTGAGATGACATATTCATTTGCTCTTAGGGATGGTGTAGGACTGGGCAGTGTTTGGTTTCATTGTGTATGAGTCACCATGAATGGGGCCACTCAATGACAGCTAACAACAAAAAACACAGAGGCAATGGCACTCCCATAGCAGTTATCACACAAAATGCCTTCACTGTGAACTTAGAAGGAAGGTTGGGCAATCTACTTCCATACTGATACTGCCTCAGAACCCAAGGAGGGGTCCCTATGAATCAGGTGCGACTTGACGGCACCTAACAACAACAACATTCTCCCTTAGAAAGAACCCACCCACTGCCATCGAGTCAATTGCAACTCATATCAACCCCCATTGGGTTTCCAAGGCTGTAAATCTTTACAGAAGAAGATTGTCTTGCCGCATCTAGCAAAACCGCACAAGTCATGAAATGAAGCAACACAAAGGGATTAATGGTTTTCTTTTTTGTTTAAGGAACGGGGACCAGGTGGATGCCCTACATATTCTGTGAGAGTGACCCCTAATGCATACGATTACATCATTATTCTTGATATTTCTTTAAAACAATCAAGTATTCAGTCAAATATTCTTCTGCAGTAAAATCAAATATTTCCTTATAACTATCAGTTATTAATTAAAAGTTAAAGTTTTACTCTTTCCCATACCCAAAGGCATTTTCCCATGTCCAAATGTATTGGATAATTATTTAGGTTAACATCTCTTGCAGAATTAGCAAATAATCACTAAGATAAATCCTCAGAAGGATGGGCAATCTACTTCCGTAATGATACTGCCTCGGAAACCCAAGGAGGGGTTGCTATGAGTCAGATCTGACTCAACGGCACACAACAACAGCAACAACACACCCTTCTAAAACATAATATGATTGTTAAGGTGCATGAGTCTGAAGAATGGTTTCTAAGGTATACTATTCTTTGGGCAAAACGTTATTCCAGGGAAACAGTTTAGCAATCATTCGGCTGGGGCAAAGTTCTGCCCCAGGAACACAAAGCTGAAACCAAGCATTCAACCGTAAGAGAAGCCTTACCATCTCTTAAAGCAAACATTCAACCACAAGAGAGGCCTTGCCATCTCTTAACTGTAATTGGAACATGTGCCTTGCAATCATGTTCTTTTTGGGATCTTTTTCTTGATCTCCAACATTGTCTCATCTTCTTTCTTCAGAGCAGCTGGTGGGTTTACTACTCACCTTCTGGATAACAGCCAAATGTCTTATCCACTATCCCACCAAAGCTCCTCTTAAAAAGAACCAGGACTCTCTAAAATAGTGGCAGGTTCAAATTTGGAGTGAGAAATATTTTGATGTAACAATTCAAGCTTTAAAAAGTTTAATAAATGAAATAAATTGAAGCATATTTAATTTAGAAAATCTCATATAATCTCTTCAGATTAATTATTGAGTCCTTATAAAATAATTAGAGGTAGGCCACATTCACTTATGTACTATGCCATATATTAGGATTCCACTGTTCCCCATTCTGATATTTTTAAAAGTTGTTATAAATTATCCAAACCATTTATTCTATTATCCACAAAAAGTTTTCCTTCATGCATTGCCTGCAGTTTATGTTTTAAACTATTGTCTAGCAATTGGGTCTTCTGGAAGGAATATCAATGTGGGGCAGCTTCAGAGACTCCGTATAAAGAACTATATTAGAAACGATTGGTACTGCAGAGAATACTCATAGTTACACACCTTCTAAGAGAGATACTGTTGGTATGAGCTGGCATCTGTTCCTGAGGAAATAAGATGTGAAATTTCCAGGTCTATTTTAGCTTGGAAACAGATGGCTTCATAAATGTAGACTGCTGAACTAAGAATGACAGGAAAATCAAATTACACAGGATTGAGTCAAACTGATTGTGGTTATTTATTTTATTTTGTCTCCCTTGGGATATTTTGGTATTTAAAAAATATTGTATTGTCTAATAGGTCTATGATGAATTTATTTTTCTTCCTTTTTATTCTATCACTCTCAATTAAGCTATTATTGTGCCAATTGGCTGGGAAATCTTTCTTTTAAAATCCTGGTCAAGGGGCTAACTTACCTAAACCTAACTTATTATTTTTAATATTTTATGCTTCCTTGATTATTATATTGTTCTTGATTGACTTTCAAACTTATGAAAAGAAAATATTGTGTACTTGAGATAATCTAATTGCAGGGAAGGAAGGGCTAAATTCTTCATAAGACTTTTCTACTTGGACAGAGTCAATCAGATTTCAGAAACAGTTAATAGTTCCATCACATTAAGAGAAAGCTTTCTCTAGGAAATATTAACGTGAATAACTAAAACTACAAGATAATAAGTCTTCGTGGAAATTTAAATACAATTCCTCTAATGATTAAAATTCAGAGAAGTTTTAATTTTCTTTAATGACTTAGGCTTAGCAAAATTACAATTGTCATTTTATTAGGAATGTTTGGTAAAATTTTACTTATTCGAACTCTATATAGAAAGTAATCAAGTCAAGCACATTTTTAAATAGTGCCACTGGTAATCTTTGATG
>NW_006922440.1:677677-679791 GCF_000298275.1 Orycteropus afer afer
ATGTCTCCTTTTTTTGGTATTTTCATGAAAATTCTTCTGGTAATTGGGGTTTAGTCCAATTCTGTATCCTTCCCTTCAAGGCTCAGGGGTCCACGATTATCTTCTGTGTCTGTGTTCATTGGTTTCCCTTTTCTTTGTTGAAGAGGGTCTGTGCAATCCTTCTGCCTAGTCTGCCATCTTGCCAGAACTCCTGAGATGCAATATTGAAGGATTCTATGGGCAAAATATTTCATGGTGCAAGAAGGATCAAAAGAAGATGGGAGGAATACACAGAGTACCTGTACCAAAAATAATGATCAATGTTCAGCCATTTCAGGAAGTAGCATATGGTCAAGAACCAATGGTACTGAAGTAAGAAGTCTAACCTGCACTGAAGAAATTGATTAAAAACAAGGCTCTACAAATTGAAGACTACCCCCTGAGATGTTTCAACAAATGGATGCAGTGTTGGAAGCCCTCACTTATTTATGCTAAGAAATACGGAAGACAGTTCCCTGGACAACTGACTGGAAGAGGTACATATTTGTGCCCATTCCAAAGACACATGATCCAATAGAATCTGGAAAATATTTATTGAACAATATCATTAATATCATATGCAAGTAAAATTTTCTGAAGATAATTTTAAAAATGGCAGCAGCAGTACATGTAAGGGAAACTGCCAGAAATTCAAGTCAGATTCAGAAGAGGATGTGGAATGAGGGATCATATTGCTGATGTCAAGTGGATCTTGGCTGAAAGCAGAGAATACAAGAAAGATGTTTATTTGTTTTGTTAACTATAAAAAGGCATCCAACTGTGTGGATCATAACAAATTATGGATAACATTGCAAAGAATGAAAATTCTGTAAGACTTAGTTGTGCTTGTGAGGAATCTGCACATAGATCAAGAGGCATTCATTTGAACAGACCGAGGCAAGGGGATTGCATGGTATAAATCAGGAAAGGTGAGCATCAGGGTTGTATCCTTTTACCATACTTCTTCACTGTGTGCTGAGCGTAATCCATGAAGTTGGATTATGTGAAAAATGTGGCATCAGGATTGGAGGAAGTCTTCTTAACAACCTACAATATGCAAATGACACAACCTTCTTTGCTGAAACTGAAGACAACTTCAAGCACTTACTGATGAAAATCAAAGATTACAGCCTTCAGTATGAATTATACCTCAACATAAAGAAAATGAAAATCATCACAACTGGACCAATAAGCAACATTTCAATTAATGGGGAAAAGATTGAAACTGCCAAGGACTTCATTGGTGGAATAGTGACCAAGAATTTGACTGCTAATCAGAAGGCTGGTGGTTCAAATCCACCAGCTATTCCTTGGAAGGAAGATTGGGCAATCTACTTCAGCAGTGATACCTCCTCAGAAACCCAAGAAGGGGTCACTATGAGTTGGTCAGTCAGATCTGAATCAACGACAGCGAGTTTTTTTTTTTTTTTTCAATCCACAACCAATGCCCATTGGAGAGGCAGTCAAGGAATCAAAATGTTACATTGGGCAAATCAGCTACAGAATACCTGTTTAAAGTGTTAAAGAGCAAAGATATCATTTTGAAGACTAAGATACATGTGACTCAATCCATGGGATTTTCAACAGCCTCATATACATGTGAAAGCTAGACACTGAATAAGGAATATCTAAGAAGTATTGATGCATTTGAATTGCAGTCTTAATGAAGAATATTGAAAATACCATGGACTGCCAGAAAGAGCAAATCTGTCTTGGAAGAAGTGCAGCACACATGTTCCTTAGAAGCAAGAATGGTCAGACTTCATCTCACATAATTTGGTAGTGTTGTCAGAAGGGATCAGTCTCTGGAGAAGGATATCATGCTTGATAAAGTGAAGGGTCAGTGAAAAAGGGGAAGACCCTCAATGAGATTAATTGACATAGTGGTTGCAATGATGGACTCAAGCATACCAAGGATTTTAAGGATGGCACAGGACTGGGCAGTGGTTCTGTACATAGTGTATCTGTGAGTTGGAGCTGACAGAACAGCACCTAGAAACAAGAACAAGTGTTGTACCCTGTAACATAATGGGGGACTATTACATGCACCTTAAATTGTGAAGGTGGAGACATAGTAGAGATATAAATTGTGTACA
>NW_006922440.1:679891-680871 GCF_000298275.1 Orycteropus afer afer
AGTCAAGTGCCTTAAGCCCTACGCTACCAGAGCTCCTTCATTGATGCTAGGGTTTTGATATTATCCTTAAGTGCAGAATTGTTTGAAAGCCCTGAGAAGAAATAGGTATGGGGAATATGAGCTATGTAGGTATGGTATGGCATGGAAGCTAAGCCAATCATACTTCTGTTATTCAGTATTGGATTCCATCTGCTTGATGTTTTGGAAAAGGATCTTATTCAAAGCAACTCTTATCTCTCAGTCTGTCTTTGATTCATTTAACTATATCACCCATTCCTCCTAATGAAATAAGTGAGTATCTATAATAGAGGAGCCCTGGTAGCATAGTGCCTAAGGCACATGACTGCTAACCAGAAGGCTGGCGGTTCAAACCCACCTGCCACTTCTCAGAAGAGAAGATGGGGCAACCTACTTCCGTAGTGATACTGTCTTGGCAATGCAAGTAGGGGTCGCTATGAGTCGGGGCCGACTCGACAGCACATAACAACAACAACATCTATAATGGGAAAGTTAGCCACAGAATATAATTTAGGAAGAGAGTAAACATAATTTTAGACCTCATTATTATTAGGGAAGTGTAAGACTTCAATCTATAGGAAACACTGATGTAACATATTAATAGTGGCATAAATAATGGAAACATTGCCAGTGCCCCATCATCTAGTGGTTTATTCCATTGACTGGCTTCAGATACAATAAATGACTGTTTTGCTGTGTATTAATACATTTCAGATTAGAAATAAAAGTTCTGTGGCAGTGTTGTTGCAGTATAGGTATCTGAAGAAAACTGCTTGATTTTTTCAATGATTCAAGACAATTTAAAAAAAAAAAATTCAAACCGTAGTTGAGCAGAAAAACTTGTCTCAAACTTGGCATTTAGTTAAATTTTGAAGAAAAGTTTGCTATATTTAAAATGTGTTTAAAATATAAAGGAAATATTAGTAATATATCTTAACAATAAAATAATTACAAAGAGAAAC
>NW_006922440.1:681275-681886 GCF_000298275.1 Orycteropus afer afer
CAGACAATAAAATTTAACCTTAGGAACATGGGTCATGAACCCAACATCATTGTATTGTATGTTGTTGTTGTTGTTGTTATGTGCCGTCGAGTCAAATCCGACTCATAGTTCCTGTTATAGGAATTACATATTAAAAAAAATATAAAATCTCAATGACTTCCATGTATGTTGTAGGTAAGAATAAATCTTTAAATTCCAGCTAAGAATTTCTCATCAATATGCAAATTTAGTCAGATGGAATGGTAATCCCAGGTTACTTGGAGCGATAAAATTATTTATTTATTTATTTATGTTTCTAGATGTAGGATAAAGGATCTACTTTCATAGAGATACTGCCTGGAAAACCTAAGGAGGAGTCACTATGGGCCAGAGTCAACTCCATGGCAGTGAATTTGGTTTTGGTTTCAGTAGCTTACTGGGTAAGATATTTGGCTGCTAACAAGATGTTCCAGGGGAGGAAGATGAGGCAATTTACTTCTGTAAAGATTTACAGCCTTGGAAACAAAAAGGGGGTCACAATGAGTCAGAACAGATATGATGGCATATTAGAAAAGCTACTTAATATTAATATTTTGGTTGTAAGTTTAATATTTTGATCTTACATTTACTAA
>NW_006922440.1:681986-682683 GCF_000298275.1 Orycteropus afer afer
CTAAGGATTTGACTGCTAACCAGAAGGCTGGCAGTTCAAACCCACCAGCCGCTCCTCAGAAGGAAGGTTGGGCAATCTACTTCTGTAGTGGTACCACCTTGGAAACTCAAGGAGGGGTCGCTATGAGTCAGATCTGACTTGATGGCAGTACTGTAAGGTTGGTTTTTGGTTTTGGTTAGTCCTATAAATACAATTTTAAATATGCATTTGAGTAGTAGATTTAGACTTTCATTTTTTAATTCATAGATATCAGAATGCTTCTAAATTTGCAAACTAGTAGAATATTTAAGAAAACTTTATACTTACTATAATTTTAAGCTTATTTTATCACAAGTATTCAGTATAACTAAGCACTTTAAGAATGCTTCTGGGTTAGATAATTGAAGTACTAAAAAGAAAGAAAAATTACCATTTAAGGGTAATTATATTTTGAAAAAAAATCCACACAGGACAAATTCTTGTTATTAAAAATTATATTGCTATTTTAAATTAGACAAAATGAAAAAGAAGATCATTTTTGAGGATCCAAAACTAACACCTATTTATGCTATTTAACTATTATGCTAGAACAGTCTTACATCTCATTAAATAAAGTTATTTGAATAATTGATATTTGTTATCAAAAGAAAAGAAGTAATTTTTCTTTTACTAGTTACTATTAAAGGGCCTCTGGTGGCATAATTGCTAAAATATTCAG
>NW_006922440.1:683181-684323 GCF_000298275.1 Orycteropus afer afer
TCAGTTTCCTTAAAGATTTATCCTTGGAAACCCTATGCAGCAGTTCTACTTTGTCCTATAGGGTTACTATGAGCTTGAATTAGCTTGATGGTAGATCATAGTTACTATTAACTATGGAAATAAACCTGCTCTCATTAAGCTCTTTTGTAGCTATTATGAATTATATACATAACACTACACTCAGAAGTGAAACATATATAGTAATATATTTAATGCTTATATAATCAATGTTTAATAGTCAATACTGCACAATAAAAAATGCAAAATATAATTTAAAAAATACAATTTAGACACAGGTTCATCACTACTATTATATAGAAAATATTAGTATCCTGAGACTTCCTGCAATGTATATTAACCATCAAAACACAAAAGATGACTGGATCATAAAGTGATCTTATCTTGTAATACTCAACTGCACTCAAAGCACAGCATTCTAAGTTTGTCTTTGAAAATATGAAGAAAAATCTCGTAAGCTGAAATTAAGATATGAAATGAAACACTGCCCATATAATTACTTTATGATCTTGGCCAAGTCAAATAGAAAAACAGAAATCTGAGCTGATAAAAAGTTTATATTTGATTTAGTCTAATTCTGTCATTTTAAATGAAAAACAGGAGTCTCAGAAAATAACTTGACGAATCCTGCAACTTAAAAGTATAGAAAATTAGAATAAAATTTTCATTACTGCTAATTGAATTTTGATTTCATTATAGACCATTGAAAGTCAGCCCTTACAATTCTAGAATTGGGCATAGTTAAGTCTGCTTCATTTTTTCCCTGAGGTTTTGTAACAATCAAAGGAGATAATGTATGTGAAGTAACTTTGTGAACTAAATGATTTTATATCAATGTAAAATATTATTAAAATTAAACAGAAGCATTTACTCACTCAGTATTTACTTATCACTTATCTGTTGGTTTGTCTTACTGTGGCTGCTTGAATGTTGTTGTGAGGCTGGAGGCTATGCACCAGTATTTCAAATACCAACAAGGTCACCCTTAGTGGATAAGTTTCAGTAGAGCTTCCAGACTAAGACATACTGGGAAGAAGGAAAGGACCATCCACTTCTGAAAAATTTGGCCACTGAAAACCTTATGGATAGCAGTGAAACATTGCCTGATATAGTGCCGGAATATG
>NW_006922440.1:684423-685304 GCF_000298275.1 Orycteropus afer afer
ATTTCACCTATGAAAATAATGCAAAATATCACTTTTGGGTTTGTAATCTGCTGCTAGCTGAGACTTTGTCAGTTTGAACCCACCCAGTGGCACTACAGAAGAAAAATCCTGATGATCTGCTTTCTTAAAGATTACAGCCAAGAAAATACAATGGAATTCATTGCTATTCTGCAACACATGGAGTATATATGGGTCAACATCAAATTGATGGCCCAAAATAATAACATCAAAATATAAATACACAGTTCCATACACAACCAGCAGTGCCTATTGATAAAACTAAGTCATTATAGAAATTTCCTTGGTAATTCTTCCCTAGCATACAAAAATATTAAATGGAATAAAATCTTCATGTATACAATTAATGCTAGCAATTATAATCATATATGCATTTTAAAAATTCAGACAATTCTCAAATGTACATAATAATCAAGAAATGTAAAACATAATATATAAATGAATGATCTTAGCACAATAACACAATGAAATAGGCAATTTCCTTGATAAAGACAAATCTTTAAATATCTTGGTCACAAGGAGGGATAAAGACAGTTGTCCTAACATTGAGCAAGTACAGAATTATGTCCTTTGGTATGATTAATTGCTTCTCATATGAAGAAATAAACATTTCAAATAAAATGTTTGTAATCTTTAATGAGTTAAATACACACTTCTGAGAACCATGGTTAAAGCATTCAGCAGCTAAACAAATGGCAAGTGGATCAAACCACCCGTCAGCGGTTCCGTGGGACAAAGAAGAATCAGTCAGCTTCCATAAAGGTTTTTTTTTGTTGTTGTTGTTATATGCCGTCGAGACAGACCCAACTCATAGCCACCCCTCCTTGGGTTGCCGAGGCAGTATCACTACAGAAGTAGATTGC
>NW_006922440.1:685404-685952 GCF_000298275.1 Orycteropus afer afer
AAGAATCCAGGAAAAACTAGAAATTGGCAAAAATGAAATGAAATGCATGAAGGTCAATATACTAAGCAGTAGTAAGCTGAAATGGATTGGTATTGGCCATTTTGAATCAGACAATCATATGAACTACTATGCCAGGAATGATAAATTGAAGAGGAATTGTGTTGCATTCATCATCAAAAAGAACATTTCAAGATCTAATCTGAAGCACAATGCTGTCAGTAATAGGAAAGTATCCATAACCTTACAAGGAAAACCAGTTAATACTACAATTACTCAAATTTATGCACCATCCACTACAGCCAAAGACGAAGAAACTAAAGATTTTTTTTTAACTTCTGTAGTCTGAAATTGACCAAACATGCAATCAAGATGTATTGATTATTACTGGTGATAGGAATGCAAAAGTTGGAAACAAAGAAGAGTAATCAGTAGTTGGAAAGTATGGCCTTGGTGATTGAAATGACAGTGAAGATCACATATAGAATTTTGCAAGACCAATGACTTATTTATTGTAAATACCTTTTCTCAACAACATGAACAGTGGCTAT
>NW_006922440.1:686052-686676 GCF_000298275.1 Orycteropus afer afer
TTTTTTTTTTTTTTAAACCAGGTTTACAATGAATTCAATGCTTTATAACCAGGTTTTCTTTTCATTTTCCATTTGTAGTTTAACTACTGTTTTTTATATATATAATTTTCTTACTAAAGGAAATATTCAAATGTGCCTGTTTTGAGACCTCTTTACTTATATCAACTTTTAAATAAAATTTTGACATCTGCTTATAACCAATTTGTCAGGAAAAACGCATATATAGACATCTAGGGCCAAAAAATATGAACTTGAGTATATCCCATTTGAATGTAGAAACAATCTGAAGAATAAATTTAACATAAAGAACACCAATGACCGAAGACCAGACGATTCATGGGATGACATCAAGCACATCATATATGAAGAAAATAAAAGGTCATTAAAAAGACAGGAAATAAAAAAAGAGTTTTTGAAACTTGCTCTTGAATAGATAGTAAGTAAAGCAAATGAAAGAAATTATGACATAAAAGATCTGAATGGAAAATTTCAAAGGGTGGCTCAAGAAGACAAAATAATAAGGTATTATGATGAAATGTGCAAAGACTTGGAGTTACAAAACCAAAAGGGAAAAACACACTTATCATTTTTCAAGCTGAGAGAACTGAAGAAAAAAATCAAGTT
>NW_006922440.1:687515-688414 GCF_000298275.1 Orycteropus afer afer
AAAAAAAAAAAAAAAAAGCCTTCAGGAATCGACAGAATACCCACTGAGATGTTTCAACAAAAGGATGTAGGACAGCAGGCACTTATTTATGCCAATAAATTTGGCAGACAGCTATCTTGCCAATTGACTCGAATAAATCAGTATTTGTGCCCATTCCAAAGAAAGGTGATCCAATAGAATGTGTAAATTATCAAACAATATCATTAATATCACAAGAAAGTCAAATTTTGCTGAAGATATTTCAAAAACAGTTATAGCAGTATATTGACAGGGAGCTTCCAGAAATTCAAATGGGAGTCAGAAGAGGATGTGGAACTAAGAATATCATTGCTGATGTCAGATGGATCTTGGTTGAAAGCAAAGAATGTCAGAAAGATGTATGGTTGTGTTTTATTGACGATGCAAAGGCATTTGACTTTGTGGATCATAACAAATTATGGATGACATTGCAAAAAATGGGAATTTCAGAACACCTCCTTGTGCTCATGAGGAACCTGTACATAGACTAAGAGGCTGTTGTTTAAAAATACCAAGGGAATACTGCATAATTTAAAATCAGGAAGGGCATGTAGCAGGGTTGAATCCTTTCACCATACTTATTCAAACTGTACAATGAGCAAATAACTGAGAAGCTGAGCTAGAATGTGGCATCAGGATTGGAGGAATACTTATTAATAATCTGTGATATGCAGATGCACAACCTTGCTTGCTGAAAGTGAAGATGACTTGAAGCACTTACTGATAAAGATCAAAAACTACAGTCTTCAGTATGGATTACACCTCAACATAAAGAAAATTAAAATCCTCAGAACTGGGCCAAAGAGCAACATCACTATAAAGGAAGAAAAGATTGAATTTGTCAGGTATTTCATTTTTCTTGCATCCACAATCAATACCCA
>NW_006922440.1:689400-690661 GCF_000298275.1 Orycteropus afer afer
GCCTTGGAAACCCAATGGGGATTGCTATGAGTCATAATCGACTTGATGGCAGTGGGTTTTTCTTTTTGTTTATCAGTAATGCTCTAGTGAAATGAATAATATATCAATAATGTTACTTTTATTATAATAATGGATCTTAGAAATCTGGTAGTGTGCTAGATATAAATCATGGTAATTGCCATGACTATAGCATTTTTAAGCAACAATGCCTCATCTCTGAGCGCTGGTTCATCTACGGTTAAAGCATTGGGCTGGTAATCAAAAGATAGACAGTTTGAACCCACCAGCTGCTCCATGGGCAAAAGATGAGGCAATCTACTTCTGTAAAGATTTACAGCCTTGGAAAAGAGTTGAGGGTTTCTATGAGTCAGAATCCACTAGATATCCAAGCGTTTGGTTTGGTTTTTGTTTTTATGCCTCATCCTTACCCCTGAATAGAAGTAGCCATAGACTGAATTACATTATTTCCAATTTAAGATTAATCACCTAACCAAAGGACAGGTAATACATTTGCTGCCCTGCACCCCCCTGCCCCTACCCTCAAATTAACTGAATCAACCTCAATTCCTCTCCTAGGAATTTGGAAGAAGAAAAAAAGAGCACAAGACAGTTAACAACAGTAGCTAAAATTGAAAGATCAAAATAAATACAAAAGCTAGAGAATAAAGGGGAAAAAAAAGTTAACCTATCCCAAGAGAATATTGTGTTTCTCATACAATTATGAGGAGCCCTGGTGGCACAGTGGTTGAACAATTTGGCTGCTAACCGAAAGGTGGAGGTCAAACCTACCAACTGCTCAGTGTGCTTCTGTAAAGATTTACAGCCTTGGAAACCCTACAAGGCAGTTCTTACTCTATTCTATAGGGTTGCTATGAGTCAGGTAATTTCCTCAATGGCAATGGGTTTGTTTTTTGGATTTTTGGAACACAATTATATTACCCAGATTCCTTTCCACTTCCTGTCAACCTATACTATTATATTTACTTTTTTTTTTTTAAGTGGGCTGAGTGAGACCCTTTTATTTTACCTTCAAACATTCCTAACTAGGGCAGGAGTAAATTTTATTAGGATATAAACTTTGTTAACATATAGATAGGCAGTTTATATTCTACCATCCAACAAATGGCTACATGAGATTCTGTAAACCAAAAAACCAAAGCCACTGCCATCAAGTAAATTCTGAATCATAGCTACCCTATAGGATGGAGTAGTACTGCCCCATATGGTTTCTTTTTCTTAGTGCATTTTATTGAAATATAAT
>NW_006922440.1:693609-702980 GCF_000298275.1 Orycteropus afer afer
CTTCCTCAGGGATGTGTTTTGGGTCTGTATCCTGGTCCCTTGTTTCTCCTGCTTTATCTTGCTTCTTTGTGTGGACTGTGATGCTCTGTTGTCTCTGAGGCATTGTGACATTTTTGTGTTTATATTTAATCTGTGATTATATGTTGGAGTGACTTGCTCACAATTTCCGTTTTCTTTGTGTTGCTTGTATGTTATCTATACAGGCAGGGTACTGTGCTGTGTTCCTCTATTCCCTAGTTGACAGCACTTATACATTCACCACCTGTCTCCTTTCCTGTTGTCAGCCTTTTGTATGTCCTTGCCACTCCTGGCAAACAGAGACTGTTCTTAGGTCACTGGAATCCGAATGAGAATGCTATCACTTTAAAATCCAAAATGGTTGCCACTTGTAAACATTCAAAATGGCTGCTCACTCGGTCACTTTAAATATCCAAAATGTCCACCACTTGTAAAAATTCAAAACAGCTGTGCCCTCAGTCACTTTGTTGTTGTTGTTGTTTGCCAATGAGTCGGCCCCAACTCATAGTGACCCCTCCTTGGGTTTCCGAGGTGCTATCATTATGGAAGTAGATTGCCCAACCTTGCTTCCAAGGAGTGGCTAGTGGGTTTGAACCCCCAGCCTTCTGGTTAGCAGTCAAGTGCCTTAGGCACTATGCTACCAGAGTTACTTTAAGTATCCAAAATTGCTGCCATTTGTAAATAATCAAAATAGCTGTGCCCTCCAGACAGCAGAAAGTCCATAGCTCAGGTTGTCTCCCTCCTTGCTGTTTCCCTTCCTAGTCATAGGCCACCAGAGAAGTTGTCCCTGCAGCCCTTGGTGACCGGGACTGATTTTTAGGTCAATTATCAGGTCCCAACACCACTTGAAAATATTCAGTCTGTTGATCTCGTCAGAGTAGCTGACAGTCCACAGCTCTGACCATCTCTGTACTCACTGTTTTTGTTCAGGTTTTTCCACTACTTGGTGCCTAATCCACTTCTATATAGTTCCTTTCAAAGCTCAGAGTTCCAGGATTATCTTCTGTATCTCTGTCAATTGTTTTTTCTTTTCTTTGCTGAAGAGGGTCTGTGTAGTTTGTCTGTCTATTCCTCTATCTTACTGGAAGTCGTCCTGCCCCATATGATTTCCATGGCTGTATTCTTTTAAGAAGTATACTATCACATCATTCTCCCATGGAACAACTGGTGGGTTCAAACTACCAACATTCCAGTTAGCACCCAAACACTTAACCATTATATCATATGAAATTCTATTTTGTTGTGGTTGCTGTTAGTTTTCATTGAGTCAGTTCCAACTTTTTGTGACTCTTTGTAAAGGAGAATGAAATAATGGCTAGTCCTGTGCCATCCTCACATTCCTTGCTATGTTTGGGCCCATTGTTTCAGCAACTTTGTCAATCCATCTTGTTGAGGTCATTCTCTTTTTCACTGACCCTCTACCTTACAATGAGCTCTGGTGGCACAATGGTTAAAGCATTTTGCTGCTAAATAAAAGTCAGCAGATTGAACTTACCAGCTGTTCTGCAGGAGAAAGATGAGGCAGTCTGCTTCCATAAAGATTTAAAGCTTTGGAGCCTATGGAGCAGTTCTATTTTGTCCTTGCTATGAGTTGGAATAGACTCGATAGTTTTGGTTTTCTACATTACCAAGCATGATTTCCTTCTCTGGGTACTGGTCATTCCTGTTAACATGTCCAAAGTACATGAGAAAAAGTACCTAAGACAGCTTCAAATATATTCTAACCCATTTTCTCCATCAAAGAAAGAAAATAATTTGGCTGAAAATTGAGGCAGCTATTTTTGAAATCATCAAATAGTGAGGGCTGGCAAATGCTAATGAAGTAATCCCTTAGATTTGTTACTGAAATAATATCTTATTGTTTAATTCATTGTATTTGCTTCATGACAATTCCTTAGACTTGAAAATGATGCTCAATTTTCTATATGCAAAGAAACAAACTCAATAACCAATGGGAATAATGAGAATACTGTCAATGAGCCAAGACTTGCCCTAGGATATTCATTTTAATGTAATGCATTGCTATTTTGATACTACATATTGTTCTCATGACCTTGGATAATGTAAATCTATTACTGACTCATCTTTTTTTTTTCCCCTGTTCTGACAGAATTATCATTCTAAGCTTCCAACTGAGACCTAGATAAAGGGACACAGAAATGTTATTGTGTCAGCATGCTTCATGATGTTTCTTGAGAAGCAACCCATGTTTTCCTAAGCAATCAGTATACCTACTCTTTGTAATGTTGTGTTGGATGAGTTTTAAAAATATAGGAAACCAAGTATGATCACTAACAGCTGATTATTCCTGGTCAAGTCATGTAACTTATTTGTGCCTCACAATTTTCATCTGTACAAATGAAGAGGCTAAATTCAACCATCTGTTTGGTGCCTTCCAGCTTAGCATACCTGGTCTATGAAATATTATAATTACTGTGGTTCCCATCCTTCCAAATATTTTATATTAAATACCATGTTATACTGCTGAAGTATAAAGTCAGAGACATTTAAAGACTGGATTGTGGTAAATTAACCAACATTCATTCCATGTGGTCTCTGGGGATACAGTTCTCTGGGTTTCCCCAAGCAACAAACCCTCTCTAATATCACTGCTTGTTGAAAACATCATTCTCTGTAGCCCTATATTTTTCTCAGATGGTGACAGTGTTTTGACAGAACAATCACAATCTAATTGATATTAATAATAATAATAATAATAATATTGTTTGATACACTTGTTTTTAATCCTAATGAAAACTCTACTGTTTAGCTAACATAAATATTTAAATAGTCTTGAAATATTTGATTTGAATGCTATAACTTATTTACAAAATATAATATCTGAGTGATGACTAAGCTATGAGGTGTGGTCTTATATTTATTACTCTATTACTTAAACCAAAATTCACTGTCATTGAGTCAATTCCAACTCTTAACAACCCCCATTGTGTTTGCAAAGCTGTAAATCTTTATGGAAGTAGATAGGCTCATCTTCTTGCCATGGAACAACTTATGTGTTTGAACTAGTGCCCTTCTCCTTTGCAGCCAAATATCTTAGCCACTATGCCATAAGAGCTCCTTACTCTATTAGTTAGGATAATTAATTTCCATCAATTGGCATTACTCGTTATTTGGTTATTTTTCACCATATAACACTGCAAAAAGGGCAAGGAGGCCACATCTTCTGACCTCCTCTAACCACACAAGAGGAAGACAGAATCACTTTCAGTAGCCCAAGGCCTATTCCTGCAAGGCCAGACATGCTGCCTCCCTTGAACCCTTTCACCAACCTTACCTCCCAAATCATCCACCACCTCTCTTCTGGGTTCAATAATTCACTGCAGTGGCCACACAGAACTCACAGATTATGGGGCTTATTAGGAAATCACCAGGCTACAATTCAAGTTCAGGAAAAATGTTCAGTCTCTCTCAGCCCACTGTCTCTCACCCAAAGTCTTTCACAGCCTCTCTCCCAGCAGTACATTTCCTTCGGTGTCTCTCTCAGCAATGTGTGTCTCTTGCATCTCTATCCCAGCAGCACATGTCTCTCAGGAGCACATTTCTCTCAGGAGTGCATTTCACTCAGCAGCATGTTCTTCTCAGCCAGCAGTCAGAGAGATTTCTGCCTCTAGAAGGCCTCCTTTTGAGCCTGGCAGAGTGGCCAAACTAGCCAATCATAACATCAGAATTCTAAGAACCTGAGGGAGAGTGAACCTCCCAGCACATCACTTTGTGCCACGCCCAACAGAAATACCCCAGGTGGATGACTTTTATAATCAGGAGCTCCTCAGTTTCTCACAGCAAATTCCATCATGGAGTTTACAAAGACTTATGGCTAGAAAAGTCATACCAGGTAATTTATTACACCACAAACCACTAACAGATACATTAACAAAATGCTATTTTAACTATTAGATAATACTGTTACATTATAAATCACCCAGTATATAATACTTTATATATAATATAAAGTATTAGCTTTATTTAAAAATTCAAGGCCCAATTTATCATCTACTGATTCTTACTAGTTATCTATTTCATTGAAATTTTTACCATAAATTAGTATGCTTTTATTGAATTATACTTTGTACTTAGACTTTATGCTCAGTACTATGGGATACTTCAAAGAATTCATGGTGATTTAAAAAAAATGAAACACATATATGAAATTTCTAGAATACATGATATAAATTTTGAGGTACTTAGGAAGTTTAAAGTAGTGCTTATTACAGGCCTGTGCAACTGGGGAATATTTCATGGAGTTTGTGGAAAAATGTCTTCTACTTTTTCCCATCTTAATTGTGAGTTTTGCTTCTCTCTTACTATTATTGACATCTACTCTATAGACTGTGCTTTATACTCATAATCTGACCTTTATATTGTGGAAGGCCTTGTTTCTTAAACTTCTTGTCTTCTCTATCTACATTTTTTCCCTTGAGTAGATCATTTACTCCTAAGGTTCTTAATAGCATCCACATACTGATTATTTCAAGTTACATTTCCCTGCCATAGGATGTAAAATAGTCATTCATGCTCTTAAAATATTGTAGACTATGTACTTGGGTCAGAAAGAATTCCTTAACAATTTATAAAACATTAAAATATTATAGATCATATCCTATGACCAGTATGGGTGTATATCAAAGCTTAAAAAAAAAAAAGTCTAAACAAACACAAACTTAACAAGTTGAATAATAAACAATAAAATAAAATTTACAACTACAAATCATTTACTAATCTTAACACGCATGAATACCACATACCAAACCAAAAATATGAACTATACACAGAAAATGTCATAGTATTAAATATTGTATTATTTAAGAAGAAAGATTGCCTAAAATTTACTAAATGAATTCACTATTTCCAGAACATCTCAGTTAGCCTAGTACTGTTCTCAGAGCTTTTGTTCTACTTGGCAGTTTTTTTCCATAGTGCCTTGGGTCTTAGAAGCTTGCAAGAAGGCATCCAAACAACATATTAGGCCTCCATTCACCTGGAGTAGCAGAGGAAGAAGAAGAAGAGTCAGGAATCAGAGGAAATGTTGCCCCTATGTACAATTGCTTTGTATGCCATTAGACCAGAACATCTGCCATTACTGAACATTTTGATTTAAGAATCCCTAGAAGAATTCTGATCAAAATGGGGAAAATTTGTACCAGAATTCAAATTTTCAATGGAATTCACACCTTCTGGAGTCATTGAGGCTGGAGAAATACCTGAAACTATCACTCTCAAATAATTTTTAAACCTTAAATCTCAAACCTAAGCTTTCTCCAGAAGTCTGTTTTAAGCCAAACAATAAAACCAAACTCAATGCAATCTACCCTCACTGGGTTTCCGAGGCTGTAAATCTTTATGGAAGTAGATTGCCCCGTTTATCTGCATTCCTGGAGTGGTCGGTGGGTTTGAATATCTGACTTTCTAATTAGCAATAAAATTCTTTATCCACTACGCTACCAGAGCTCCTTAATCCAAACAATAGTTAAGCTTAATTATTGAAGTATGTCCGCCTTGAGCATTGTGCAGTACTAAGGATAAGGCTGAACACAAAATATGACTCAGTAGCAGCATACTGTTTTATTGAAAAGACTATACTGCTTCAGACTTTTCTATGTAGGATCAAACTGACATCTCGCAAGTTTGGATGAGAAGCTTAAGGGTCAGTGAGTTAATGCTAATCATGATGGAATAATTTTGGAAGGGATAGTGATAACAGTTATAGAACTTGAAGAATTTTTTAAAAAGTCACTGAATTTTGCATGCAGAATTTTAATGGTGTATCTTTGCAGCATGTATATTCACCAAAAATAAAACATATTGAAAAGCAAAAAAAAAAAAAAAAAAACGAAGCAGTAAGGAAGAGGAAAAAAAATAAATTCTGAAATTAATAAACTGGAAAATAAGAAATAAATTTGATAAATGAAATATATAGCTGGTTCTTCAAAAAGACAAATGAAAAAGATGGGAATATATGTAGAGTTTTAAGTGATGAGTTAGATTTAAGTTAAATATGATGGTTGGACAAGATTTTAAGAGAATTTTATAGCTCTAATTACATATATAATATATGCTTCATAGTTTCATGAGGTACAGGAAAGCTAGAAACCCTACAATCCATTATTTTTAAGACCCACTTTATGAACAATGGATTTTTAAAACCAAATGCCCTGGTTTTTAGCTGTTAAACACATCTAAATAAAGCTGCTAAATTATTTTGAATGGTATTTCTCTCAAATTACCTCTAAGTATTTTAAAACAACCAAAACAACCAGAACCCTCCAGAGAATCTCACTATATTTTATATTTCTTTTCTACCTCTACATTGAACTTTTTGCTTCGATACTGCACAGTGCTGTGAACATCATAGATCAATATTAAAATTCAGGTATCTGATGCATCCTGAAAACTATGACCAAGTCTGATGCGACAATCTTTTCAAGAAAAGAATTATTTTGATGTAGGTATATCATTGTCTTTTAGTCATTCTGGAAAGAACCACACATTTTTTTTTCTTTTTTTATTGTAATTTGGGTGACAGTTTACAGAGCAAATTCACTTTCTATGCAGCAGTTCACATACACTTTGTCTGATGGTATTGATTACAGTTTACCCCAATGCAACAGTTCCCATTCCACTTCCTCCAGATAGGTACCTCTTCCCTGTGTCCATCCCTCCATGCACTCCTGCCCTCTGAGCTGTCTCCCTTTGCATAAACAACCCTTCTTTCTCTCGTGCTTTTTCTCTCCAAGGAGTGTGTATGTCTTTTGTTTGACTGGAAGCCATAGGTGTGGGTTGAGTTCCAGACCTGAAGGGCAGCTAGGGGTCATAGTCTCACCGGTTCCACCAGGCACTATCAGATCAGCAAAACTGGTCCATGCCCCCCCCCAATGATTTTGAGTTTTGTTCCACACTATTCTCCCTCTATATCCAGGATCTCCTACATAGATTTCCCTCCAAGTGGTTGACAGTAGTAGCTGGGCACCATCTAGTTCTTCTGGTCTCATAGTCATATAAGCTGTGGATCAAATGGTGTACCAGTCAATAGGACTAATTGTTTCTATGAATCTTTGTTTTTTTTCATTTCTTCCTCTGGATGAGGAGAAACTCATCATTGCATCTGAATGGCTGCTTGCAAGATTTTAAGATCCCAGTCACTACTTGTCAAAGTAGGAGGTGGAACAATGTTTTGTGTCATATGTTATGCCAATTAGCTTGATGTCTCTTGCTACTATGGCTCCAAGCCCACAGGTTCAAATACTTGCTCCCTCTGGGTAGCTGGCTGTGGCCAATAAGTGACTACAAACTTGTCCCTTGTCAGCTCTACTATACACCTGGGAATTCTTACAGAACATTCAAATACACTTGTAGAACAATTGTCTGCCAACCCTATATATGGTCTTGGGTATACTCCCCACTGCATAGACATACCTAGTAGTTCAGCCTGTCCCCCCATCTATCCATTGGCATACCCATGTTTGCTTTCACTGACAACGCAGTACTGTATGTGCAAAAGAGTTCATCTTTATTTTCTGCACCTGTCATGTACCTCTCTTTCTTCCTCAATGCCACCATGGTCATCACTCACATTTGGTACATTGCCCTTCTCTTCACCCAAATCATTACATATCTCTACTTACCTAACAGTGTGCCCTTCACTCCCCTTCAACCCCTGGTAACCAACAAAGAAAATTGCTTTCCTTATATATAAAACTTTCCTTGACTTTTACAATAATAGACTAATACAATATTTGTCTTTCTGTGATTGACTTATTTCACTCAGCATAATGTCCTCCAAGTTTATCCATGCTATGTGGTGTTTTGCAGATTCTACGTTATTCGTTATGGTTGCATAGTATTCCATTGTGTGTATGTACCATAGTTTGGTTATCCATTCCTCAGTTGATGGACACCTAGCTTGTTTCCATCTTTTTGCTATTGCAAATAGTGCTGCGATGAACGTGGGTTTGCGTATGTACTGTTCTTGTCATGACTATCACTTCTTTAGGATATATACCTAGTAATTGAATGGCTAGGTCAAATGGTATTTCTAATTCCAACTTTCTAAGGAATTGCCATATGGCTTTCCACAGTGGTTGCACCATTTTGCAGTCCCATGAGCAGTGTATGAGAGTCCCAATCTCTCCACATCCTCACCAGCATTTGTTATTTTCTGTCTTGTTGAACTTTTATACCAGTGCTGGTGCAGTCCCATGAGCAGTGTATGAGAGTCCCAATCTCTCCACATCCTCACCAGCATTTGTTATTTTCTGTCTTGTTGAACTTTTCTACCAGTGCTGGAGCAAGATGGTATCTCATTGTTGTTTAGATTTGCATCTCTCTAATGGCGAATGATTGTGAGCATTTCTCCATAGGTTTATTTTCCACCTGAATATCCTCTTTGGTGAAGTGTCTATTCATGTCTTCTACCCATTTTTTAATTGGATTACTTGTCTTCTTGTTTGAGGTGTAGGAGTTTTCCATAAATTCTACAGATAAGTCCCTTGCCAGATATGTCATTGTCAAATATTTTTTTCCCCAATCTGTAGGTTCTCTTTTGACTCTTTCGGAGAAGCACATAAAAATTTAATTTTTAGAAGGTCCCAATCATCTAGTTTCTCTTCTGCTGTTTGTGCACTTTGGATTATGCTTGCTAGTCTATTTATGGCATATATTTGTTGTTATGTGTCATTGAGCCAGACCTGACTCGTAGTGACCCCTCCTTGGGGTTCTGAGGCAGTATCATTACAGAAGTAGATTGCCCAACCTTCCTTCTGAGGAGTGGCTAGGGGGTTTGAACCACCAGACTTCTGGTTAGCATTCAAATGCCTTAGGCACTATGCCACCAGAGCTCCTATGCCCCTAAATTTGCCCCGAGTTGTTCCTTGAGGAATTCTACAGTTTTAGGTTTCACATTTAAGTCTTTGATCTATCTGGAGTTAGTTTTTGTGTATGATGTGAGGTACAGATCTTGTTTCATTTTTCTGCAAATGGATATCCAGTTTTCCCAGCACCATTCATTAAACAAACTTTTCTTCCCCATTTAATGGATTTCAGACCTTTGTCAAAGATCAGCAGATCATAGGTCAATGGATTGCTTTCTGGGTTCTCAACTCCCTTCCATTGGTCTATGTGTCTGTCTTTGTACCAGTACCAGGCACTTTTGGCTACTGTGGCTATATACTAGGTTTTGTGACCTGGCTGTGGGAGACCACGTGCTTTGTTCTCCTTCAATAGTGCTTTGCTTATCTGAAGTCTCTTTCCTTTCCATATAAAGTTAGTGATTGGTTTTTCCATATCCTTAAAAAATGTTGATGGGCACAGCACTATTTACAATAGCCAAAACTTGGAAA
>NW_006922440.1:704630-705142 GCF_000298275.1 Orycteropus afer afer
AGTAGTGTTTTATAGTTTTCTTTGTACAGGTCTTTTGTATCCCTGATATTTATTCCCTATTATTATTATTACTATCATTATTTGGTAGCTATTGTAATGGTATTGATTTCCTTATTTCTTTTTCAGCAATCTCTTTGGTGGTGTAGAGAAATCCAACTCATTTTTGGATGTTGATCTTCTATCCTGCCACGATGCTAAATCTCTCAATTAGTTCCAGTAGATTTTTGACTAAGTCTCTTGGGTTTTCTAGGTATAATATCATATCATCAGCAAATAGTGATAGTTTAACTTCTTCCTTACCAATTTGGATACCTTTGATTTCTCTTTCTTGCCTTATTGCCCTGGCTAGGACTTCCAGTACAATGTTGAATGGAAGTGGTGATAGAGGGCATTCTTGTCTGGTTCCTGTTCTCAAGGGGAATGGTTTCAGTCTTTCTCCATTGAGAATAATGCTGGCTGTTGGTTTTGCATAGATGCCCTTTATTATGTTGAGGAATGTCCCTCCTATTCTT
>NW_006922440.1:707027-709207 GCF_000298275.1 Orycteropus afer afer
TTCTTCATGTTCTAACATATGGTCTATCATGGAAAATGTTCCGTGTGCACTGAAAAAAAAATGTATATTGTGATGTTGTTGGGTGAAGTGCTCTGTAAATGTCTATAAGGTCAAGTTGGTGGATTGTATTGTTTAGCTCTTCTGTGTCTTTGTTGAGTTTCTTTCCAGTTCTATCTTTCATTGAAAGAAGTGTATTAAAGTCTCCCAGTATGCCTGTGGAGTCATCTACTTGACTTTTCAAGTATTTTAAAGTCTGATTTACATATTTTGGGGCTCTTTCATTGGGTCCATACATATTTATTATGGTTATATCTTCTTGTTCAATTGACCCTTTAATCATTATATAATGTCTTTCCTTGTCTCGTAAGGTGGTTTTTGTGTTAAAATCAATTTGATCAGAAATTCATATTGCCTCCTCAGCTTTTACAGTTGCCATTTGCTTGATAAATCTTTTTTTTTTCCATTTTTTTATTTTTAGTCTATTTTTGTCTTTGTCTCTAAGGTGTGTCTCTTGTAGACAGCATATTGATGGGTTTTGTTTTCTTATCTAATCTTCAACTCTCCGTCTCTTGAGTGGTGCATTTAATCCATTAACATTGAGTGTAATTATCTACAACTATGAATTGGTTGCTGTCATTTTATTATGTGTTTTTTTCATGGTGTCCCTCATTTCTTTGTTCCGTATTATTTTCTGTGCTGAGCTCATTATGTTTATGAATTATGCTATCATTTCCTTTGTTGCTGTTGCTTTAGTACTTGCTTAATATTTGTGCTTGTCCTCTTTTTTATTGTGATGTGAAGGTTTATCATTTTTCTACCCTGTGATTTATAATTTTTTCTTGAGTTTAGAACAATCCATTTTATCTTGCAAGTCTCTTGACTTACTCACCATTTAGAAGCTCTGTAACTACACAGTGTTTTCCCTCTTTTTGGTTTGTAGTTTTCCTCATTTGCCAATTGATGTCTCTGGAGATCCATAAATTTTCCTTATGGCAATCAATCTTTGAATTGAAAATAATTCCCATAACTTTCATTTGCATATTGAATATTTTATTTATGAAGTATCACCTGCTTCTCAGGAAAAAAAAATCTGTTAAACCTTAAAACTGTATATGAATTTTATTTTATTTCTTAGTAAAATCTATTAATTATTTTATTTTGGATTTATGTATATCCACCATCCCACCTATGTTGTTGTCTGTATTTGAAAATATCAAATCATTATATTTTTTCTAATACTCAATTGAAATTGCTTTTCATTATGAATGGTGATCATGCATAAAAATTCATTTTTGAAGAGATGATTTGATATTTTCTGATTAAATTATATTTTTAAGATAATGATAATAATAACTTACTGCAATCAAGTAGGTTCACCCATTGGTGGATGTGTATGCTTTGAACTGAATAGCAACCTCCATTGGGTTTCTGAGGTAGTAAATCTTTACAAAAGTAGATTGCCCCATCTTCCTTTCATGGTGCAGCTGCAGGGTTTGAACACCAACCTTCTGGTTAACAGTCAAATGCCTTAAGCACTACACCACCAGAGCACCATGAAATAAAATATAATTTTAAGAAATATTCTTCCAAAATAAAATATATGGAAGAATTTTTCTTAAAAGTATAGAAAATAATTTGGAAGCTAACTGTCACTTCCAAAAAGCAGATTTATGGTCAAGTATATTTTTCTTCAAATTTTGTAAAAATAGAAAATGAATTATTGGTTAGGCTGTTTTTCACAGCCATCTTCTACATTAAATTAATTAATTCAGATTTAGATATGAATCTGTTCACCCTGTGAGAAGAAGATTTGCATCTTTATCTTATAAGCCATTTTGAGCATGCAATTTTTTACTAAAGGCTAGGTTACATGAGAAGTCTACATATGCAGAGAAATTTTTTCATGTTATTTTTGTAGGACATTTTTGTAATTAGGGCCACATTTATAGTAAGCACATATTGACATTTATTTAGAATATGGAAAAATATAAAAAGAAATTGCATTATCTGAATTTAAAATTAAGGAATCAAACCATGAAATAAAATTTACTGGTTAAGTACAGAAAAAAATATACCATGGCATAAAAGACCATCTGTTAATGTTCAAGTAGAATTTTCTCCACCAGCCTCCACCTTCAATTTACCCTGTTACATAGTGCTCCTCTTCTAATTCACTATTA